>NW_015163640.1:466760-497434 GCF_001447785.1 Gekko japonicus | reverse complement strand
ACATCCTTGCTTAAAACATCTTCAGCATCATGCACTGTCAAAGCTATTTTTATCTCAGTTGACCACCATCTATAATTGTGGGCAGTTAAGGTAGGGATTTGAAAGTTTGGTGCACCATGGACTGTAGTATTTCCATTGTTACTCACAGGCATTGATCTTGATGCAGATGCTGATTCCTCACCGCTTGACATTCTCGGTTTGAAAGGGCTGCTGTGTAACTCTCACTTCGGCTGGAGGGTATGCAGGGATTAGTTAGCTCTCTGTTGACTTGTAGATTTGTCTCCGGCATGAGCAGGAACGAGAGGCTTGCAGGTCTGGTATACAAAATCTTGTGGCCAAAAGCTTCTAACTTTAAAAAGAACTCTCTCTACCTTTTCTAATTCAGTTCAAGAAAACAGTGGGCTTCTTTTGTGCTGCAAATAAACCCACCTCTGCTACCACTTTGTTGGGATTCTTAATTCAAGGTCGATAGTTCTATTGCAAACACAGAGCCACACTTAGTAAAAGAAAAATATCTTTACTATAAAAACAAAATAAAACATGGGTATGGTACTTTGGATAAAAGAAATAAAATAAAAGGTTACATACTTGCAGTTACTCTCAGTAATATATGCTAACAGCTACATCTTTCTATCTCTCTTGGCTTCTAGAAGAGAACTAACTCTTTGGTTCACACAAAGGGCCATAAACTTGTGAATACATTAATGCTAGATCAAGCATTTCTACAAACAAGATGTCAGTTGACCAATACAAAGGTTACAGGTTACTTCGTTAGGATAAACAACTCCCACAAACTTTCCCGCCATTGAATACATTATGTAACGTAACATCCTGTTTCCTAACAAACATTTAACTCTGTAATGACTGAAGTGTAAGCAACTTGCAATTCCAACAGAACGCTTTTGCTAAGAAGAAAGATTAAAGAGATTAAATCTTGTAAACTTGGAGAAATTATGACTGAGGGGTGACAGGATAGAGGTTTACAAAATTATGCTTGGGATAGAGAAGGTAGAGAAAGAAGTACTCTTCTTCCTTTCTCACAATACAAGAGCTCATAGGCACTCAATGAAATTAATGAGTAATAGGTTTAGAACAGATAAAAGGAAGTACTTCTTCACCCAAAGAGTAATTAACACATGGAATTCACTGCTGCAGGAAGTGGTGGCGGCTACAAGCATTGACAGCTTCAAGAGGGGATTGGCTAAACATATGAAGCAGATGTCCATCAGTGGCTATTAGCCACAAGGTATAATTGGAACACTGTCTGGGGCAGTGATGCTCTGTATTCTTGGTGCTTGTGGGGCAACAGTGGGAGGGCTTCTGGAGTTCTGGCCCCACTGGTGGAGTTCTTGATGGTACCTGGGGTTTGGCCACTATGTGACACAGACCATTGAACTGGATGGGCCATTGATTTGATCCAACATGGATTCTCTTATGTACTTATGTTCTTATGTAATTCCTAGAGCATTGCAATGTCACTTCTGGGTAGATCTAGAAGTGATGTCAGGATGTTGCTCTGTTTCCCTAGTTTTGCTCCCACCAGGCTGAAGATGGCATTTCATAACACTAGATAGGGGCATAAGATAGTAGGTAGTGCACCGTATGGCATTTTAGTGTTCACGCACATTTATATAAGAGACAAGATCTATTCTCCTCTCTGTACTTGATGTTTTGGGGAAGGAGCAGAACCTTGAAGGATGACAACTTGTTTTTAACGCATCTTGTTGGTTTTTGTATTTTTCCCCCTTCCGTTCATATTGTCATAATGAGCTGTTTTAATGGGATCATCTGGTTGTGAACCACCTTTGGGCCTTTTAATGGTAATATTAAACTTCAGCATTTCATCCTGAAATGTTTAACAGCAAAGAGAGAGAGAGAGAAAAGTGTCATCCATCTGCCAGAATTCAGGGTTGTTCTTAGCAAACAGGGACAGCCGGAGTGTGTGAAAGTCCCCTAGTAAGTTTCCAGTTGAGCTGGGGATTTGAACCCTGGATCTTTGCATTTCTTCCCAAGTCCCCTGGGCAAACTTTGCACCGACACTCTTCTGTCTGTTTTAGTTGCTGCTCTCCTAAATCCCAGGCCTCCTTCTAGCGCTTGCCTCTTCCAAAGTAAATTCTCCCCCCAACAACAGTGTTAAAAAAATATTCAAAACACTTTGCTCAGCTGTATGATGTAAGTGTGTTAACTGTGCTGTGCAGTTGGCTCACTGTCTCCCACCACTCAGGCTCCCTCCCTTATCATCCTGTTCTGGGTTTAGTTCCTTCTCTTACTATCTCTCTGTCCTTGATTCCCCCTCCCCATCTTTCCCTCCTCTCTGATAGGCAGAATTTCCATCTGTTTGACAAGCAAATACAGAGGTTCCGATAAGGGTAATCTCTGTTTTGTTCCATTCATCTTTTATCCTGTGAGCGCAGCTCGCCTGACTCCCAGATAACCAGCTCTTGAGAGAGTGAAGGCAGAGCTTGGTCACATTTCTTTTAAACGACATGGTGCATGTTTCCCTTGTTGACAGAGTGTGCAATGCTAAAGGTGTACAGTAGCCTCACACTCCACTTTCATGAAGCTGTTTTCCTTTCTGGAAAAAAACCGCCTCAAAGTCTGTTCTTCAGTGCATTTCAGGAATGACCCTGGGTTGAAATCCTACCATTCTGCTCAAGGAAGAGTCTGTTCTCTAGAGGATATTTTTCATTTCTTTAGACATTTATGCCACACTCCCCCCCCCCCAGGGACACAAAGCAGCTTACAAGATCATTCTCCCCTTCTCTGTTCTATCCTTACCACAACTTTGTGAAGGGAGTTAGGCTAAAGACTCTGGAAGGAGGACGCAGTTATTCTACCATGCAATCCTATGCAGTGTTTCTCCAGCCTGTATCCATAGAAGTTAACCTGCACATAGGATTCAACTCTTATTCTCCTAGGAAAAGCTTTGCTAGATCAGACCAAAGGTTCATCTAATCCGCCATCCTGTTTCCCATAGTGACCATTGAGACCATTCCAAGCAGGATATTTAGGCATAGTTGGTTTCCAGTAACGAGTAATCTGAGATATACTGACACAGAACATGAAGGTTCTCCTTAGCTATTATAGGTAATTTCTCTCTCTCTCTCTTGTCTAATCCTGTTTTGGAGCCACCTAAGGCAGTGACCATCACCACATCTTGCAGCTGCACATTTCCATGCATGATGTAATAAAAGCCCTGCTAATCAATCTATCTAGGTGGAGCTGACCACTAGTGCAGCAGCTTGGCAGAGCAACGGCCTCTGACCTACTCTTTGCTCCCTTGCTGTACCGTGGCAGTGGATGGACTGAGGATGGATATTGCATCTACCAACTCAACAGGTGTTAGATGACACAGAAGACCACCAGGGCTCTCCATGGTTCTGCAGGAGTGCTGGCTGTGGCCTGACTCCTCTGTCTCAGCAACTTGTTATTCAAGTGAGGACTGAACTGTTCTTGGAGCAGCTGTTTTGTAGCTCAACTCCCAGCACCTATAGAATTCAGGGTGCCTGGGAAATAGGGGGAGGGCTTTGCAAGTTGCAGTGATGGGGTGTTGCTGCTCAAAGATGTCTGCCACCCTCTCAATCCTTCAATTCCTCCCCCTCCTCAAGCTGGCATATATGTGGACTCTTCACTGCACTCTTGTTGAACTGTTCTCACTAGGCTTACCAGGTTACCTACTAGGGCAGGTAAACTCCTGTCCTCGATGGCTCTCACATCCTCTCACAGTGAGCAGAAATGGGGGGGGGGGATGATGATGACACAGATGCAGCAACGTCACTTCCAGTGGCCACATCCATGATGCTGTAGAAATTCCCCCCCCCCTCTACAACCTTTACCATAAAGATTTGAGAAATTCCTTCTAAAGTGTCACTTGACATTTCTCCATGCCACACTCTTATAAGCACCCGGGTTTCTTTCTTGCCAGGCAAGTACACGTGACCACTGGAGATCTGTAATTACAGCTCCGGATGTGTTATTTGCCACTCTACAGAGATCGGAGCCACAGTGTTGGGAAAGGTAGGATGGATCAGCAGTTTTCTGATTGAAAATACCTTTTGCAACCCACCCCAGCCTACTTTAAAACCTGTCAGGAAAAAAAAAAAGAGGACTTGCATAATATAAGTTTCTCTCTCTTTTCCCATCCAGGGCTTGGGGAGGGGGGGTCATTTTCAAACAGGGAATTGGGAGAGAAGTGCAAAAGTTATCCCCCATTTCCCAGTACTGACCTAGATTGCTCCCCTCCCCAAAGCTGCTATGGAAAGCCAGATTGCAAACTTGGAGTTCCAGTCGCAGAACTTGCATGTCAGATTTTGTCTGGCCCTTAGAAGTGTTTGCCAGGATGCTGCTATAAAATGTTTGCATTAATTTTAATTAATTGCATTTGGGCCACCTGTGAGATAACTGAACAGTCAGGTTTAGATTTTAGCTCCCAGACCATCATCTGGTATTTCAGTTTTGGGGGTTGTTTGTGTGCCGAATCACACATCCCAGGCTTTGGTTAATCACTTGGCACCTTGTGGTCTTGTCCAGATCCCTCTGGGGGTGGGCCGGCTGGGTCATCAGAATGGCTTCTGCAATTGCAGTGTTGGTGTGCAGCCTTTTGAGCTTCTGAAGCATGCAAAACCCTTGCTTCTGCTGCTGGAGACTTGTGCAGGCACACTGCCACAGGCGTGGTTGGATCCAGGCAGGGAAAGAATAAGCTGACCACAGACCAAATGACTTGGCTTTGGGAGGTGAAGTCCCAGGATAAGAGGGGCTTTGAACAATGCATTCTTGGCAAGGCATGATATCCCAAAATGTACATTGAGGGCCGAGCTCTGCTCTCAATTACTCTGGATTTATAAGGGGGAAGCTCTGTCGAACAAAGGTTAGTGGTGTTTCCCCGATGTGCCAGCGGGCGGAACTGAGAACTGAAATAGGCTCTAGATTTATAGAGATCACCAGGGGAAATCAGTGTTGTGTGGAGGATCGCCCTTGTCAATCGGGGGCGAGACCTCTGTTTGCTGCAAGGGATGATTTAATTTGGGCGTGTTTTGCTTTCGGCAATTGGAAGGGGGGAAGCACTTCTCTGAGATGGGCTGTTTGCTTTTCTGCCTGCACCTATCGTATTCCCACTAGGCTTGTAAAAATCAAGGCCTGTACAGTATATACAGTAAGTTCTTTGTGTCTTTGGCAAGCAAAGCACATGTGAAGCTTTTGCTCTCTGGAGCAGAGGCCCCCAGATTTGTTCCCCTCACTGCCATTAAAACTGCAGCCTCCAGGAAAGATATCCCCCTTCTCTTCTGTTTACAAACATGGACCCCCCCCCCCGGGGGGGGATGCGGAAGGGAAGCGAAGTGAAATGAAAGTCAGCCATATGCTTGCGCTCTCTCATTGCGGGTTTTTCGGCCAGTGGGGTTACTGAATCTTTCAAACTGTGCCTCTGTTTATAGGAATCTCTTTGACAGACAACATGGCTATCTGCCTGTTTAAACGTCTGTCTTCTGCACTCTTTTACTTCCGTCATGTGATAAGAGAATCTCAAGCACATGTCTGGGGGGGGGAAACAAGCTAACACTAAAAGAGCCGCCTAAAATCACTTCGAGAGTTCAGATGAGAAAATCCATTCCTTGACTCTCCAACAAATGGGCCCAAAGCAGGCATTAAAAAATGGCAACACATGCCACAACCTGAAAGTAAACAGTTTGGTTGCCCAGGAAATTCTGTAATTGTGTTAAGCAAAATATACTGAGATTGATCAGGTGGCCTCTGAAGTGGATTTTACTGGCTCGGGATGATTTTTGAATATCTCATCCCCGATTTGATTTTGTGTCTCCCTTGTGCAAATGTAAACTGTGATTCTTTGTTTTGGCACAACGCTCTGTTTCGTCACACCAGACTTTTGCTCATAAAATGTACACATCTTTTCAATGTTATTGTCAGTAAATCAGCATTCTATGGCCTGAGTATATTACATGTACAAATGACATATGTGGTGTATGTATATGCAAGTACTCTGGGTTAGATCTTGCAGACCTCTTGCACTAGGTAGTGTTTTCATCATGAACAATGAGCTCTTCCCCTGTTGTGAGAGAAAGAGCTTCTTGTGTTGACAGAAGGCTGCTTGCTCTGGAGGTGTGGGCACTGGAGGTGAATGCTGCTGTTAATGGAATATATCCTCAGGATCCAGACCCTTATAAGCAGCATATAAAAAACAGAATAAAGTTTGAGTCCAGTGGCACCTTTAAGACCAACAAAGTTTTATTCAAGGTATAACCTTTTGTATGCAAGCACACTTCTTCAGATACATTCAGGTGGGTAGCCATGTTGGTTTGAATCAGCAGAACAAAGTTTGGGTCCAATGGCACCTTTAAAACCAACAAAGTCTTATTCAAGGTATAAGTTTCTGTGTGCAAGCACACTTCTTCAGATACAGTGAAACAGAATTTCCTCAACCATTACATAGAGGAGCAGAGAGGGTAGGGGTGGTTAGTTGCCAGGAAGGGCTAGTTAGAATCAAGATGCATAAGTAACTGGGCAATTACAGCTGAGATTGGATTAAGGCAGTTAAGATCTGTGAATGGCAGTAAATTAGCATACAAATACAAGAATTAATAAACACATGTGAGAATGAAGTTTTGAGTCCAGCGGCACCGTCAAGACCAACAAAGTTCAATTCTGGGTATAAGCAAGAACACTCCTGTAGATTCATTGAAACAGATTTCCTAAAATATTACATATCGTGTGTGTGTGTGTGGGGGGGTGTTAGTTGCCAGGAAGAGCTAATTAGAATCAAGATGCAAAAGTAACTGAGCTAAGATTGGAATAACACATTTGGTAAGACATGGAAATAGCAGCAAATTGGTATTAAAGGAAATTGGCATTAAAGGAGAACGACAGATGTGAGAACTAAGTTTGAATCTAGTGGCAACTATAAGACCAACGAAGTTTGGTTTCTGGGTATAAATGAGAACTGAGTGACTTAGCACCCGTAGTAAGAAGCCAATATCTCTGTTAAGCCCTTTGGGTTCCATTGTGTTTCAGACCAACACAGCTACCCACCTGAATCTATCAGCATATAAAAAATTGCAACATTTGTATGTGATACAAATGGATTTACTAACAGCACAAAGCAGAGAACTGAAATAATCAACAAACTTGCATTTGCTCACTGTTACTATGGATAGCTTGGCACAATTCCTTTGGCTCAAGTAGGAACTTGGATCATTATCCCATATGTAGTGTCCTGCTAACTGAGGACTACCAGCCTCCAAAGGATTAGGTTGGTGCATCTGAATTTCTTGACCTCAAATAAACTCCAGTCAAGTTAATTTATTCTTTAAAATTTCATTTTTAAAGATTTCCCCTGTGTTCCTCTACCCATCCTATTGCATGTGTCTCTGTATCTATACACAATCTTCCCTGCCGTCTTCACACACATCTGCTGATAACCTAGGCTTTTGCCTGTAAAACTACATGCCAGGATTGGTATGGGCACATACTAAGGCATAGAATTTCCAGCAGTACCCTCATTGCCTATATGGCCATCCTGCCACCTGGCTGCACATGCTGCCCAGCACCACTGGAGAAAGGGCATGCAGGTGATGCATGTGGCTGCCACAGTACATTTTCTAGCATTTCAACAGGGAACACCACCATGCAACTCAATGTGGTCCCTGCACATTGGGGTTCTCTCTGTAGAATCAAGAACCCTGGATAAACAAGGTTCCCAATTATATGAAGAGTCATATGTGTGAACACGTGTCCCAATGGATGATACAGGTTGGGGGTAGGGTTGCCAGACCTTGCTGGACGCAGGGAGTCCCCTGCCCCAGGCCCTGCCCCCCACCACTGATCAGCTGGCTGGTGGAGGGGCTTACCAGGAGCAGGAGGGAGGCCCAGGATATGTCACCAACAATGTGGCGACATAACTCATCACATCAGCAACGTCTGGATGGCAATCTGATATTTGGGCAAAAACTCTATGGTAAAAGCCATTTTTATCATAGAGTTTTTGCCCAAATGTCAGTGTCACCGGTATGTCCCAGACGTGTGATGACATCACTTCTGATACATGCCAGAAATAACATTGCCAGGGACATAATCTGGGCCTCCCTCCCACCTCTGCTAAGTCCCCCCATCCCCTGCCGGTTGCCCGGAGGGACCTGGCCAACCTTAGTTGGGAACAGAATTTGCTACCACATTTGCCCCTACAGAAATGCTTAACTATATAAGAACTTAAGAGAAGCCAATGCGGGTTTAGGCCAGTGTCCTATCCAGTCCAACACTCTGTCACACAGTGGCCAAAAATACCAGGTGCCATCAGGAGGTCCAGCAGTGGGGCCGGGACACTAGAAGCCCTCCCCCCAAACACCAAGAATACAGAGCATCACTTGCCCCAGCCCGAGAGTTCCTATCTATAAACAGGTAAAGGTTCCCTTTCTCGAAAGCCAGTCGAATCCGACTCTAGGGTTGCAGTGCTCATCTCCGTTTCAAAGCAGAAGAGCCAGCGCTGTCCGAAGACGTTTCCGTGGTCACGTGGCCGGCATGACTAAACACCAAGGCGCACGGAACGCTGTTACCTTCCCACCAAAGTGGTATCTATTCATCTACTTGCAATTTCTTGCTTTCGAACTGCTAGGTTGGCAGGAGCTGGAACTAGAGACGGGAGCTCACTCCATCATGCGGCACCCGGGTCTCGAACTGCTGAACTACTGACCTTCCACAGCCTGCAGTTCAGTGTCTTAACCACTTGAGCCACCGCAGCTCCTATCTATCTATACCTTGTGGCTAATAGCCACTGATGGACCTCCACTCCATATGTTTATCTAATTCCCTCTTGAAGCTGTCAATGCTTGTAGCTGCCACCACCTCCTGTGGCAGTGAATTCCATGTGTTGATCACTCTTTGGGTGAAGAAGTACTTCCTTTTATCCATCCTAACTAGGGCTGCCAGATTCCCCAGGGGAGTGTGGGGGGGTGCCCGCTCTAGCAGCCTCCAATCCGCCGGCCCAGATCTGTCTGGTGCGGGAACCCCGCCCCCAAAGAACCTTGTGTCCGCCGACATGCTTGGCGCCATGATGTTACCCAGAGGTGACGTCATTGCACTGGGCATGTTGGAGGGGGGAACACTCAATCATTTAAGGAAAAATATAGAGTGTCCCCTGCAACATGCCTGGCATGATGATGTCACTTTCGGGTGATATCATTGCAGCGTGGGCACAAAGTGTACGCCGGAGCTCTCCAGAACTAGAATCAGGACCCCCACTGCTAGCCAGATAAGATCTGGCAACCCTAGTCCTAACTGGACTGCTTAGCAATTTCACTGAGTGCCCACGAGTTCTTGTATTGTGAGAAAGGGAGAAAAGTATTTCTTTCTCTACTTGCTCTATCCCATGCATAATCTTATAAACCTCGATCATGTCACCACTCAGTCGGCATTTCTCCAAGCTAAAGAGCCCCAAGTGCTTTAACCTTTCTTCACAGGGAAAGTGTTCCAACCCTTTTATCATTCTAGGTGCCCTTTTCTGCCCTTTTCCCAATGCTATAATATCCATTTCGAGGTGTGGTGACCAGAATTGCACACATTATTCCAAGTGAGGCTGCACCATTGATTTATACAGGGGCATTCTGAAGTATGAGGAGTGGGACCAGCCTGATGGTTCACTAAGAAGGTATTTTGCAAGGCAAGGTACAAAACCTGATACCAGACTCTCACTAAATAAAGAAGCCATCGTAACCACTGTGCTAATGCTTTCCCACTGACTTTGTCAAACGGTTTTTTTCCCCATTTTCCTTCAAGATTTTGTATTCACTAGTAAAAATATACACTCTTGATAGAAGCTAACAACTTCTCCATAGCCCAGACAAGTGGCTACAATTACTTAATGCAAAGAGGAGACCTTAGCTGTAAGCCGATTCTATGGAAATCGAAAGGGATCTCTGTTCAATCATCTTGTTCGTGATTTCAGCATTTACGTAGTTAGAGATAATGGGGCAATTGATTGCGTGGCTTCTCGCAAAAATGTGAGGGAGGGTTTTCACAGCCAATCAGGAAAGGAAAATTCTTCTCAGCAATTGCAAATGCCAGCCTAATTTCTGGGATTACTCATGGCAAATGCATTTTGACTGTTCTGTGTTGAGACCTGAAGTAACAACTGGAGCTAGAGATCAAGCATACACAAATGCCCCTTGGACTTTAAAATAAAATTCAATCTAAGCACCAAAACGTGTATCTGTATAGGCACCTCATATTCCTAATTCTGCAAATTTAACTTAAATTGCTAGTCGGGGGGAAGTTGTGGCTTGGTGCTTTGCATGCAGAAGGTCCAAGGTTGAGTCCTGAGCGTTGCCAGTTAAAATGGTCTCTAGTAGCAGACTTTTTTCTTCCTGAGATATTTCACAGTGGTAAGAGTAGACAATGCAAAACTAGATGGAACAATGGGTTTGACATGGTATAGTGCAGTTTTCATATGCTCACAGTGAAATGGTCAGATGAATGTATAGATTTATCCAGGGCTCTTTTTGTAGAAAAAGCCCAGCAGGAACTCATTAGCATATTAGGCCACACCCTGACAGCACCACTCATTAGCACATTAGGCCACACCCCCATGTTACCAGAAGTGTGGTCATCCAGCCACACCCACCTTTCCCTTCTTATTCTGTTTACCTTGTTTGTTGTCAAAATCCAGGGCTTTTTTTGTAGCAGGAACTCCTTTGCATGTTAGGCCACACACCCCTAATGTAGCCAATCCTAATGAGTTTCTGCTATTGGGTGTGGCCTATTATGCTAATGAGTTCCTGCTGGGCGTGGCCAACTCAGGAGCCATCCGGAACTCCGTTCCTGTGCGTTCCTGCCCCAAAATAGCCCTGGATTTATCATACATCAGTACCTTGCATCTCCATTTAAAGGGTTTCTGCTCCTATGCCTGATATCCTGGAGAGTAGACAGTGCTGAGCTTAAATGGACCAGTGGTCTGACACATTATCAGGAAGCTTTATTTGTGTAAGTTGTATGAAACAGAGGCATTCCACAAGTACTTCAGTATTATACATCTTGTATACATTGTCAATGTATGTCAATTGTCAATACTTACATATTATGCTGTGCATTCCCCCAGACCTTCCTGCTACCTGGTGCACATGTTATGATGTAGTGTGATCACTTAGGGTGGGCTCAGTTGTGTGGGAATGTAAGTTACGTAGGAAGAGTTCTGCTAGACCAGACAAAAGTCCATCTGGTGAAGCATCTTGTTTTCAACAGTGACCAACCAGGTGCTGTGAAGAAATGTAGATATCTTCACTGGCTGTGGTCATACTGGAGGCTTGGTGCGATCTGGCAGTGCCTCTATTTGCAGCTGTTTACATCATTGCAGGAAGGGGTAACCAGACAGCACACCCTGAAGCAGCTTTATTGTGCGCTGGCCCCATGGTCGACTATTCAGATTATTGCTGTGGGGCAACCACGGAGTTGGTGGCCGGGTGTCTTCTTTTTTTACTTGTCTTTTGCATATGTGCATAACTGCTTATTCAAAGCACCACTTCATTTTGACAGCTGGAGGAGGCTGCCTTCCCCTCTGAAAAAAAATCATCTTTTCAATTAACCCCTTCCCTACCCTGTGTGCTGCAAACCTGTAGGCAGAGGAATCAGCACGAAAAAAGACAAAGGAGGCTTCTCAGCTTGCTCTTCCCTCCCTCCCCTTCTTGCCTCAGAGGACAGCTGTAAGCTTGCTGGTATGCACAAAGATGTGGTTATCCACACGTCACTGACTGACTTTTTAAAAAAGGAGCCAAAGCGGAACAGAGCAATCAGACTTTCCAACCAGGTTGAACTCACGCCAAGGGAGTTCAGACATCCAGAAATGTGGGGTGAAAGTGCTGATATCCATAAACACCAGACTTTCCCTGGTGCCTGATTACTCCCCTTGCAAAGCAGGGCAGAATGGGTGGCAACAACTTAGGCATGAAAGGCAGATGTTGCTATCTGATTGTGCTCTTTAAATCTGCAAAGATTGTGACCACAGCCACTGTCTTCTAGTTTGTTTACAGGTACAGTACAAAGTGATAGCTTTGGCTTATAAAGCTCTTTGTAGTCTAGGAATTGGGTATCAGAAGAACCTGCAGAGGTCCTCATCAAAGTGTGTGACCATCGCTTTGGAAGTTAGGCAGGTAACTACTAGAGACAGGTTTTCTGTGTTGATAATGATTATGGACCTCCCTTGTTTTGAGTGATCTCCTAGTGGTCTTCTAGTGAATCAGACCATTGGTCCATCAAGGTCAGCATTGTCTACTCAGACTGGCTGTGGATCTCCTGGGTCTCAGGCAGAGGTCTTTCACATTACCTACTACCTGATCCTTTGAACTAGAGATGCTGGAGAATGAACCCTGAATCTTCTGCACGCAAAGCAGATGCTCTGCCATGGAGCCACAACCCTCTCCTAGCCACCTTTTTTGTATCTTTCAAGCACTACAAGTCTTCTGCTTTGACCAAGCTTTTAATGGCCATTAATGTTGTTGTTCTGCTTAAAATGCTTTCAGTTGGTGTTTAATTGCTGGTATTTGGCTTCTTAACATTTAGGCCACATGATTTTGTTTATATGGTAATTTGTTTTGCTTAGTGTAATATCCTGGCTTTGCTCTGTTGGCACAGAGTGAGAATGTTGAGTAAAGTTTAATTCTAATGGGGTAAAACCAGAAGAAGAAATGGGATGGTTCACACTTGAGCCACATGATTATGTGTGTGTGCACGTGCATGTGTGTCTGTTGTTTCACTATGTTTGTGTGAATCCTAACAATTAGGTTTTATTTAAACTTTGTAATTGCTGTTGATTTGCTGGGTTAACTTTGTTATTGTTTAATTCTTTATTTATGAATTTGTTTAATCCCTTTGCAAAACCTGTGGCTTGGTACCATGCCTTGTAGCTGCGAGCTCCATAAATTGTGTATTGTGTGAAGTACTTTGTTTTGCCTGTCCTGATTCTACTGCCCATTAGTTTCATTGGGTGAACCCAAATTGTGGTGGTTGTGAAAGGCAGGAAAAAACTCTCTAGCTTTTCCACACCATGGATGCCTTCCATAACAGGGACAGCAGTTTGGCTCAGTGGTAGGGCATCAGCTTTGCATGCAGAAGGTTCTGAGTTCAGTTCCTGACATCTCCATTTTAAAAAGGATCAAGTGGCAAGAAATGTCAAAGACTGAGACCCTGGAGAGATGTTGCCAGTATGCAGGGCTATTTTTGGGCAGGAACGCACAGAAACGGCGTTCCGGCTGGCTCCCAAGTTGGCCACGCCCAGCAGGAACTCATTAGCATAATAGACCACACCCAACAGCAGAAATTCATTAGGATTGGCTACATTAGGGGTGTGTGGCCTAACATGCAAAGGAGTTCCTGCTACAAAAAAAGGCCTGGGTTTTGACAACAAACAAGGTAAACAGAATAACAAGCAAAAGGTGAGTGTGGCTGGATGACCACACTTCTGGTAACATGGGGGTGTGTCCTAATGTGACAATGAGCTGTGCTGGCAGGGGTGTGGCCTAATATGCTAATGAGTTTCTGGTGTTGGGTGTGGCCTATTATGCTAATGAGTTCCTGCTGGGCTTTTTCTACAAAAAGAGCCCTGCCAGTATGAATAGAAAATACTGGCCCTGGTGGACCAATGATAACAGTCTGCCATGTCTCCCCTCTTCCTTGGCTTTTCCTAAACTAAGAATCCCCACATGCTTCAGTCTTTCTTCATTCTCCCATTCCTTGATCACTTTGGCCCTTCCAGCCCTGGGACCACTGTCTGGAGAGCACAATGGTCCCTGAGATGTAGATGATGACTATCCTGCCTCAGGATCATGCTCAGAACTCATCAGCACCTCCTGGAAAGGAACAGTGGTTCTCCCCACATTCCAGCATCTGGCCAGTTGTATATGTAGTTTCTTATCCAAGAGTCGAGCTATCAACTCCAGTCATTCTTGTGGTACCATCCATCCTGCCTCTTTCTTTGGGAACAAGTACAGAAGAAGAACAGCTCAAGCATTTGTCAACTAGAGAGGGATTGTGATGCCTCGAGTTTATTGTGAGGCTAGAGAGGTCATTTGCAAAAACAAACAGAAAAAAAGGTAGCGCTTGAGGGCAAGAGGAGCATCTTGAGTAAGACTGGGAAAATATTTGAAGGGCAAGAGGAGCAAGGTGTGTGTGTGTGTGTGTGTGTGTGTGAGAGAGAGAGAGAGAGAGAGAGAGAGAGAGAGCTTTTTCTGGAATGTGGAAATTATGCAAATCACAATCAGTTTTGCATATCTAGCCTGCAGATAACAGCAATTATGTTATCCATATACTTTTTTCACTGGTGATTAAATCTAGGACCTTCTTTGTGTACAGCATGAGTGCTTAACCACTGAGTGACAGTTCTTTCCTGCCCAAAACCCAGTGCCTGTGCAACCTCATACTCTTTAGATTAACAGTACCATACTAAGAAGAGTTATATCCTTCTAAGTCCATTGCCCAGGCTAGCCCATTCTCATCAGATCTCAGAAACTAAGCAGCATTGACCCTGGTTAGTATTTGGATGGGAGACGTCCAAGGAAATTCAGGCTCGTGACACAGAGGCAGGCAATGGCAAACCACCTCTGAACATCTCTGGCTTTGAAAACCCTATGGGGTCACCATTTATTTATTTATTTATTATCAAATTTATACCCCGCCCTCCCCACAAGCGGGCTCAGGGCGGTTTCCATAAAAGCATAAATACATTAAAACTACACAAATATTTAACCACACCCCTACCTGGTGGAACGAGCTCCCGGAGGAGATCAGGGCCCTGCGGGACCTTATGCAGTTCTGCAGGGCCTGTAAGATGGAGCTCTTCCACCAGGCTTTCACATAGGGGCCGCCACTACCACCATGTGTGACTGATACCACTGGATTTACCTGGTTGGGATAGGCTATAGGTTAACATCATCCCTGGAGAACTGTCTGTTTACCATCTGGCATGTATTTGGAGACCATCTTGTTTTTAAATTGAGTACAACTGTTATTAATGTTTTTATTGTTTTTATCTGTTTTATATGGGCTTTGCCCCTTGTAAGCCGCCCTAAGCCCGCTCTGCGGAGAGGGCGGGGTAAAAATCTCAATAAATAAATAAATAAAAACATTATAAATACAAAGTGCTGGTGGCTGTTAAATTAACCTAGATGGTATATTGCCAGAGTAAATTTCCACTGCCCAGATGTTCCACGATGTTTCTGCTCATAATCAGTTAGATGTTAAAACCACAGACCAGAGCTCTGCAGTAACGGCCTGCAATAGCGGCCTGCAGTAGCGGCGGCCCCTAATTAAATGCCTGACGGAAGAGCTCCATCTTACAGGCCCTGCAGAACTGCAAACGGTCCCAAAGGGCCCTGATCTCCTCTGGGAGCTCGTTCCACCAGGTAGAGGCCGCCACTGAAAAGGCTCCGGCCCTGATGATAGCTAGCTTGGCCTCCCTCGGGCCAGGGAGGGTCAGCCGATTTTGAGACCCAGACTGTAGTGCTCTCTGGGGTATATATGGGGAAAGGCAGTCCCTCAGGTATGTCAAACCCCGGCCATATAGGGCTTTAAAGGTAAGAACCAGCACCTTGAAGCGGATTCGGTACGCTATTGGCAGCCAGTGCAGTGTCCTCAGCACAGGCTGGATGTGCTACCGTCTAGGGAGACCCATCAACAGCCTGGCTGCGGCATTCTGCACCAGCTGCAGCTTCCGGATCCGCGACAAGGGCAGCCCCATGTAGAGAGCGTTACAGTAGTCTAGTCTCAAGGTAACCATCGCATGGATCACTGTTGCCAGGTCAGTGTGGTCAAGAAAGGGAACCAACTGCCTAATCAGCCTAAGATGGTAAAAGGCCGACTTAGCAGTGGCCACTACCTGGGCCTCCATGGTAAGGGTCCTCCAGGAACACACCCAAACTTCCAACCTCCAGTGCTGGCACCAATGGAGCCCCCCCGAAGGTTGGAAGTGGGATCCCCACCCCCGAACCGCCCCGACTCAGGCACAGGACCTCTGTCTTCGCTGGATTCAGCTTCAGCCGACTCAGTCTAAGCCAACCAGCCACAGCCTGTAAAGCCCTGTCCAGGTCTTCCGGTCTGGAGCCTGACTGGCTGCCCAACATCAGATATTGCTGGGTGTCATCAGCATACTGATGGCACCCAGCCCATACCTCCGGGCAATCTGGGCAAGGGGGCGAATATAGATGTTAAATAACATCGGGGACAGCACAGCCCCTTGGGGCACACCGCACTCAAGCGGGTGACTCCTGGACTGCTGTTCCCCTAATGCTACTCTCTGTCCCTGACCTTGGAGAAAGGAAGCAAGCCATTGTAAGGCAAGTCCCTGAATCCCCACTAGTCGGCGAGGCAGTGGACTAGTAACTGGTAGTCGACCGTGTCAAACGCGGCCGACAGATCTAACAACAGTACCGTCGACCCGCCTTGATCCAGATGCCTCCGGAGGTCAACAGTCAGAGGAACCATAGCCGTTTCCGTCCCGTGTCCCGGGCGAGAGCCAGACTGGAAGGGGTCAAGCACGGAAGCATCATCCAGAAAGCCCTGCAGCTGTGTCACCACCGCCCTCTCAATTAATGTGCCCAAATAGGGCAAATTAGAGACAGGCCGATAGTTGGCCTATTCAGCCGGGTCTAAAGAAGGTTTTTTCAGGAGAGGGTGGACCATCGCTTCCTTGAGTGCCCCAGGGAAGTGCCCCTCTAAGAGGGACTTGTTGATAATCTCCCTCAGGGCACCTCGAAACCCCTCATGGCCAGATTTAATAAACCATGAAGGGCACGGGTCAAGGCTGGGTTGGGCGCACAGCTGCGAGCAGTCTGTCGGCTTCCTCCAGACTGAGAGGGCTGAAGCGATCCAAGGTCGAAACCGAAGACATGCAATGGGCCTCAAGCTCGCTCACTGTTTCAAATGTGGCGGGGAGGTCATGCTGAAGCGCCAGACTTTATCCGCAAAATAGCTCGCAAATGCCTCACAGCCAATATCCAATTCCCTATCATTTGGTCTGCCCTGTGGCAGAGCTGTTATTGACCGAATCGTTCTAAATAATTGGGCTGGGCGAGAGCTAGCGGACGCAATCGCTGCCGCGTAGAAATCCTTCTTTGCGGCTTTGACTGCCATCTCATAGCCTTTCATTAACGTCCTATAAGATGCTCTTGTTCCTTCGTCTCGAGCTCGGCGCCACCGTCTCTCTAGCCGTCTGAGCTCCCGCTTCATAAGCCTGCTGTGACTTGAGATCACTTTCCACTACCACCAAATCATTTGAAGTCAATGGACTTTAAAACGGTTGTAACTCTGCTTAAGATGGCACTGGATGTTACTTGTAGCCATAAGACGGTCCTACCAAACTGAGATTTCCTCTTGGCTTTCTGAGCAGGAAGTGCCACCTACTATTCATTTTCTGTGTAAATTGTGAAAAGGTGAAGATCAAGAAAACCTGGAAGGAACCATCGTATTTTTGAACTCAACTGCTAGCTTTATCAGCAGAGACAAAGCAAGTCTGTGCATCTTGTTGCTAACCATGAACAATAAGCAACTGGCCCTGGCCGGAGGACAGATGCTGATAACTTTGCCATTCAGTGCTGTAGGGGTGGGTGTGAGCAGCCCTCCCTCTTGCCCTTGTTAGCAAATTATGCAATAAGGAGAAAAAGGAGATGTGAGTGACATTCTGGGCTTCATGAAATGCTTGACCACATTCCATTGGTGAGATCACCCAAGTGAACGGGGTTGGGATTAGGAACAGCCTCTGTGAACGAGGCTGCCAGTGAGAATAGGCAATACTTGGGGAAATGGGTCATAGTGGTAGAGCATCTACTTTGCTTAAGGCAAGTCCCATGTTCAGTCCCTGGCATCTCCATTGAAAACATCTTGGTAGCAATAGAAATGGCAAAGACCTTCATCTGTGAATGATTTTAGAAGAGTCCAAGTTTCCTTTCCAAGATTAACAAACCTGCTGGAGGTTAGTTTCACTTCGCAAAAATGGTACAAGAGAGGGAAGATGAAAGCCCCTTCTTTTCCTGAACCATAGCCCTGACAGAAGAGCCCCGTGAAGCAACAGTTAGACTTTTAAAGTCATTGGGATGATCCGATCACAGATCTCCCAGCATTGTTTCTGCTTTGGCCCTATCTGACGGGTTTGAGTGGGCTGAGGCTTGCTTCTTGTTTGCTTGTTTTCCTCTGGGGAATAAGTTTCATTAAACGGACCAGAAAGGCTGCTGGGCAAATGAGCAAAGGTTTGCTAGAGGACAAGCCAAGTTAATAAAGCAAGAATTTAGGATGCTGGGAATGCTGATAGGCTAGTTAAACTGAATGTAAAGAGGAGACATTTGCATGTTTTATGGCCTCCACTCTATAATCTTTGTTATTTAAAAAAACACAACTTTTAAAAATACCATCAAGCTTCTAATGAATTTCAAACCTCCAATCTTTTGTTCTTTCGGTTGGATCCTATGACTCCCTTCCACCAAGCCTTTCCTTAAGAGATGCTTTCTCCTTTGGAAAAATACTTAAAAAAAAAAAAAGGAACTTATCAGTTGGAAGTGTGTCAAGGATCCAGCCCTTTGAGTTTAGCAACCATAAGGAGTGTGTGTGTGTGTGTGGGGGGGGAATTAGGCCACCTTGTAGGTGTCAGGTTAGCTGAGATGCTCTGTTTTCCTCCTCTGACAAGCAAGTTTAGGTTGCTGCAAAGAGGATGTAGGAAGGAATGACAGCACTTGGTCTGATCAAATCCTTATCTGGCCCTCTTATCCTCCCTCCAGACTGACTTCTGTCTCTTGTGCAAGTGCTTGTTTTTTTCCAGCTGGTATTTGTTTTGTCTTGTTGAACAGCTGAACTGTCACTCGAACAGAGCAGCTGATTCACGGCTGTCATGTATCCAGTGGAACAGGCACCTTATGTTGTTGTAGCTAAACTGAAATGTGTGCCTTTTCCTCCACGTTTGGTAGAATACTGAAGCTTTCAAATCCTTTCCCGCTTTGTTGATGGTTATGTGTCACTGCTGGCAATCCTAGAAAGCCTTCATGTGGTGATTTTCCTGACAGCTTCACGTGTGTCAGCTTAGTATGGGAGCAAAGTGTTTAATAGGGTTGCCAACCTCCAGGTGGGGCCTGGAGAGCTCCTAAAATTCCAGGCGCTATCCAGAGATCAGTTCCCTGGAGAAAACAGCTGCTTTGCAGAGTGAACTTTATGGCATTGAACCTCGCCGAGGTCCCTCCCCTCTCCAAAGTTCACCCTCCAAAATATCCAGATAGTTCCCAGACTAGAGTTGGCAACCCTAGCCTTTAAACAGAGCCAGGGGTGTGTGTGTGAAAATAGCCCAGGAGCAAGCCAGGCTGAGTGGCTCTTGTGGCACTACACACCTACACTGCAGGGGCTGCTTGGCTCAGATGTGGCCAGTAGAAACCAACAATGGATGTTGTCACTTCCTGCACCACTTCCTACACCACCACCAATTGTCAAGAGGTGAGCTTCCTGTTGTTGGTGCCACTGGTCAGACCTGAGCTAAGCGGCCCCTATGGGGCCAGCCAAACTACTGGGGCTTGACTTTATTTGCTCCAGGCTGCTAGTGGCCCACTGAGAATTTTCCTTATAAGATGAATGACCAATCGGCCCCTGAATAGGGCGACCAGTGCTATCTAGGGAGTAAAGTGCATATTAATGCAACTTTGCTGATGCTAAAGGGTCCCAAACCTGCTCTGGCCCTGGATGGGAGACTTCCTGGGAATCCTTCATATCCTGTCTTGAGATCTGAGATGGACAATGGGATAGAAATATAATTTAAATAAATATGGATTTGTTAAGTGAGTTTTGGACAATCTTTTACAGAACTGGTCTAACTATGATTTGCAACTAGACTTGGTATTAACAAGTTCTCTGATCATCATTTGTGACTGGAATTTTCTCAAAGGGGTGAATCGGAGTCGGATTTGCTGTGCTTGCCCCAGTATGCATTGGGTTGTTTAGAAAAATGGACATCTCAGGTACTGAATGGACACTAAACAATTTCCCAGCCTGTGCTTTTGTGTCAGAAGCATCCTGCTCGGTGTTCTCCAACATCTATGAGATTCATACCCTTTATTTTGTGCTGAGAAAGACCTTGTAAACACAAGGAATAACTAATTCTGTGAGTGGGGTCTTTGGAAGGAATGCTTATCTCTTTCTGCTGAGGTCAAACCAAGGCCAATAAAGGTATGAACAGAACCACTTTCATTTGTTTGCATTTTAAAAAATTTATTGAGAACATGCTGCCTTTCCATTTAAAATACTCAAGGTGGCTCACAGAGTACAAACATAACTGTAATTTCAATAAGAAAATGTAAACAAAGAATTTTTGTTCTGTCTTTGAAGACCAAAGAGGAACCAGCAATGAAAAGGTCCTATGACAGTTTAGCCAAAATGAGAGGTTCAAGAGTACTGCTGCTGTGCCCTGACCTGGATAGTCCAGGCAAACCTGATCTCATCAGATCTTGGAAGTTAAGCAGGGTGGACTTGGATGGGAGACCTCCTTGGGATACCAGAGACAGGAGGCAGGAGCAGGCTTTATTTAGCCACCTCCCTGAATATCCTCCAGCCCCCCAGCTGGGGTCAGTCACCAAAGATTGCCATGACTTCCAGCTGCACACACACTCACATGCACATATGGAAAATAAAAAAACCCACCCAAAAGTGCTGCTGCTGCTGTTGTTGTTGATGATGATGATTTACCTTGATGTTGTTGGGACTAGTCACCTTTATTAGCTAAGATGCTGACATAGCCAGATGGAGTTATCAAATTAAAATGTAGATTTGTCAATTTTAATCATCCCTCCTAAAAATGTGATAAAATCTACAAGGAGAAAAAAAGAACTGAGGAACACGCAAATTTATAATCTTTGAAACCTCCATAGTTATTGGTTCTGGCTTCATTTTATTGAAATGAGCCCATCCTCAGTTATTGGTTCAGCTGTCTGATGTGTTATAGAATGATTATTATGAACATTACAACTGCTAGAAACAGTATCCATGCAGAAGTCTTAGAGGACACCTGAACATAAGAACATAAGAGATGCCAAAGTTGGATCAGGCCAAAGGCCCATCCAGTCCAACACTCTGTATCACACAGTGGCCAGAAATACCAGTGCCATCAGGAGGTCCACCAGTGGGGCCAGGACAGTAGAAGCCCTCCCACTGTTGACCCCTCCTAGCACCAAGAAGACAGAGCATCACTTGCCCCAGAGTTCCTATCTATACCTTGTGGCTAATAGCCACTGATGGACCTCTGCTCCATATGCTTATCTAATTCACTTTTGAAGCTGTCCATGCTTGTAGCTGCCACCACCTCCTGTGGCAGTGAATTCCAAGTGTTAATCACTCTTTGGGTGAAGAAGTACTTCCTTTTATCCGTTCTAACCCAACCGCTCAGCAATTTCATTGAGTGCCCACGAGTTCTTGTATTGTGAGAAAGGGAGAAAAGTACCTCTTTCTCTACCTGCTCTTTCCCATGCATAATCGTATAAACCTCAATCATGTCACCTCTCAGTCGTTGTTTCTCCAAGCTAAAGAGCCCTAAGCACCTGGGGGTGCATGATGTTGATGGTAGCCAGTAACATGGTTGGGGAAAGGGAAATCACTGCATCAGAGCACAGATAAATTCTACTAGACATTGGAAGCAGGAGACATTGTTGCATTTTCAGTGGCAGAATAAGTTTTACTTTCCCTTCACCAGAAAGCTGATCAAAAACTAGAGCACGGTGTACCATTTAACAGATGAAAGTAAGGACCAGCTTGTAACATCTTGCATCTCACCCCAAGGATCACTGCCTGACCTCTACCACCATTACACACTGTAGAAGGATACACTTTTTAGCTGTACGCCTTTATTCTACTGCAGCCTGCCCTCTTTTAAAAGCCAGCAGGGAGTTGGTTCCGTAGGTTCAAGATACATTGGGAAAACATCATTGTACTATAGTCTATTATGGACTGTGCAAAACAGACTTTGGTAGCTGCAGTGTGTGACAGGATAGGCTATGAACTGCATATCATCTAAGGCCTCGTTCATGCATGCGGGAGAATGTGGTAGCAGAGTGGTCTGCAGTAAGACAGGCGAGGCAACAGGCTGTGGATTCCGCTCTATGTGTTTCTTTGCATCAAAAACTCGGTGCAGATACAAAACTATCTGACCAAAGTTCTACCCCCCCACCAGTGTTCCCTCTAAGCTGAGTTAGTTCACAGTTTTTAGCCCCTGGCTCACACATTTCTGTCCTAGCTCAGGAAGGAGGGCTCCAGAGCAAAGTAATTTATGCAGGAGCCAAATTGCTCGCTCACAACTTTAATGCCAGTAGCTCACAAAGTAGATTTTTGCTCACAAGGCTCCAGAGGGAGCATTGCCACACACACCCCGCCCCTGCCGGGAAGGGATATGGGTGAGCCCTGAAAGATAGTAATTTTAGCAGTTATCAAGAAAAGCTTAAGAAGACTGAAAAAAGGGATCTGATAGGGCCATGGATTTACCAGTGTCAGGGATCAGAGAACAGGTGCTGTCCCTGGTAAATGTTCTTAATGGCAGGTGTGGCGGAACAGGCCCGCGTCCGCTTGCAGACCCCGCTCTGCCCCCCCCTCCTTTGCCTCCTCTGGCACCTGAAGGGGCAGTTTTTCACCACTGCCTCCAGGTATTGCTGCCACCACTGTCCCTGTCTTGGGCTCTGGTTAGGCGGGACAGCCTCCTAACCTCCCTCTGCTGATGCTAGGAACCCACCTCAGGGCTTCCTGGTAATCTTCGGGGCTCCCCTGGAGAGTTGGCAACTGACCATTTTGCCCTTGTTCTCCTCCTCAGGGAGCCCCCAACCCACTCTTAGCGTGTCCAAGCGGCTGGGGGAACTATGTGGTACAGAGGGATTTCTCAGGGTCAACAGTAAAAGAATTTATTTTGAAACCACTCAGCTATATACAGGCATATTAACAGTGAACTGAAGAATCAAAATAAAGGTGGATAATAGATCGCTCCATCTCTCCCTTCACTACACATACCCTGTCTAGATGGTCTGCAGGGCAGGCACATGACTTGCTTTCAGTGGAGGAAGTTAGAGTAGCACCACTCCCAACATGGCCTCTGCCTCCTGCAGACTCCAGCCGACAGCCTGACGGGCTCCAGACTTCAGGCAGACCGACCTCAATTCTCACAGACTGGCTTCCCGCCCAAAAGCTCCACTCTATCCAACAGCCCTTCCCGCCCAGGAAGTGCCTCTCCCTCCTGCAGCATTCTGGGGCAGATCTCCTCACAGCCTTGATGGACTTCCTATCCTCTCTAGGGAGCTGCCCTCAGACTACTGGTTGGAGATAGGAGGGGGAATGAGGAGGAGAGTAGGCCAAGGCCTACCTCAGGTTTGATAGTCCCCTCCTATCTGGCCCACACAAACATAGGCATAAAATGGTGTTTCTCCACAGCAGGTCTCATCACTGTTAGTATCATAGAATGTGACCCTCTTCCCACACATGTTACCATCATGAGAAGAAACAGTTAGCTGGAAGATCTTTTCCAAAACCCTCCTTTTCCACACATACTTTGCCAATGTGAGGCAGCTGCTACTCTTCTTCTCAGTGTGTGAACCAAACAAAATGGGTGCTCCCTATTTTTCTCCCCCAAGTGTCTTTGCAAAAACAGTGAAAAAAGGAATGAATGGTATGCTGCTGCTTTTGAAAAAGTAGGAGGGAATGTGTATCCTGCCAAAGGTAAGATGGAATTTATTTGGGGTTGTTGTCCAAAGAAGGTTGTTCTGTTGTTTGCTTCAACGAGATTCTGAAGGCTGAGTTGTACTAGCAATGGTTGTTGCCTTAAGTATGCCAGGGTCTGAATTATTGAAAGATCACATGGCAGAAGGTGATGGGGGAAAACAGAGAGGCAAAGTTATTCCCATCCTCCATAATAATGAATTTTAAAAAATTCCACTATGGGTCCGGAGTCAAAATCTCCGACACGCAGAACCTGAGAAACTGCTTGTGTGGATCTCTCCTGACTTTATCCAATTTCGTGGAACATGGGAATACTTAACCCAAATCTGTCTTGTTTAATTATTTTCTTCTGGACAGATAAAAGCTTCCTATAGGTTCCTGTAGAATATTTGCTCTTTCAAGCGTTTCTGCCGCGACTTTGATACTAAACGATTAAAGCATGTGAGGGGAAAAAAACACAGTCCCAACCTTTAACTCCCTGTTCATGGGCCCCTGACTGCAGCTTTGATTGTTGACCTAAATTCCCCTTTCCTAACTAAGTCCTGTCACCTTTGGTTGTATTCTCCCAGCAAAGCAAGCAATGACAACTTCCAGAAGTTATGGGGATTGTTATTTCCCCCCCCCTCCCTTTCCCTTTTTTCTTCTGGGGAATGGGACAGTCACCTTCCCTCTCCCCCCACAATGTCTTGGAAATAAAAATCTCCCCTCTGTGTAATGGTGGAGAAAGTTTGCTTTCCACAGTGGCAAAAAAGACCAATTATCATTATAAGTGGGTCTGCCATATCAGAGATAAAGAGACAAATAGAGACCTGGTGGATTTTTAAAGACTATTTGGGACTGGATTATATTAGCCATGGCAGCTGAAGTTCTTTTGCCCACCTCCCCCCATTGTATCGCTGTAGCTGGCCTTCCACGCTAGGTGGGGCTGCCATATTGCCAGGTGGAGACTGAAAGAAATAAATGCAAAATCAGTGGCTTTCTTCTAACCAACAAACTGCTGGAGCTCTCTTGCCAAACCCAAGTGGATGTGTGTGTTTTGGTGTTTACGCACTGTTAGCATCATAAAACATATGCACTGAATAAGAACTTTTTAATGTTCTGAATTATTTCTTTTAAAGGAATCCATCATGCTCACAGTTTTAGGAGGGTGTCTTTGTTGGTCGGTAGTAGAAAAGCTAGATTCGACTCCAGTAGAACCTTAGGGACACACAAGATTTTTTTTCAGGTATAAGCTTTTGAGAGTCAAGGTTCTCTTCACCAGATACTTTTCGATAGCCCTAACCCTCAGAAGTTTATACCTGGAAAATCATGTCAGTTTCTAAGGTGCTACTGGAACTCGAATCTAGCTGTCACAGTGGCAGTAATTAAGGAGGGGTGTTTTCAGGATCATTTAATCATAGATACTGTGATCAAAAATCAATTCTGAGGCAGAGGGAGTCTGGGGTGGGCAGAATGGTGGTGTTTGAAGTATTACTTTTAGGGAGGACCAGCTGATTTAATTTTTATCAGAAGTTTTCATTTTTTCAAGGTATAGACTTCAAAGTTCTTTTTTAATTCTTAGGTGGGGCAAATCCCTCTGCTCAACGGCCCCACCCTGGCTGTGGCCCAGTCCCTTCTGCCATCAAAACTGCAACGAACCATTCACGTAGCAGGAGCTTCCTTATTAAAGATGATCAAATGATCTCTCATTTATTTTTACAGTAATATATTTTAGTCTGCTGTTTTGGTATCCTCCTTTTCACTCTTGGTTTTGTAGATGCATCTCTTTTGTGTGTGGCTCATGTGCAGTTGATACGATTGTTCCACAAATGGTGTGTGTTGTTGATATGTATAATCATATATCTGAACTTTTACCACTATGTGGACAAAAAAGATCTGTACCAGAGGTACAGGGGATTTTTTAGACTTGGGGAGGGAACTCAGAGTTCTGCAGAAAAATCTGAAAAAAGGGAGGGTGTTAAAAAAAAACCTTCAGTTTTCGAAGCACTGTTACCCTACTGTATAGAAATTGCAACTTAGCCATTTGGGGAGTTGCTAGACCACTTGTCACCTGTGGGGACTGGGTCTTCTGCAGAGCCAGGCATAATAGAGGGCCAGGAACCAGAAGGGAGGGGAGATTGAGATTTCCCTTTCTCCTAGGGTTAACAGCCTCCAGGTGGGACCTGGAGATCTCCTGCTTTTACAACTGATCTCCAGCTGACAGAGATCAGCTCCCCTGGAGAAAATGACTGGTTTGAAGAGTAGACTCTATGGCATTGTACCATGCTGAGGCCTCTCCCCTCCCCTCCCCAAACCCCACCCTCTCCAGGATCCAACCCCAAACTCTCCAGGTATTTTCCAATCCAGACCTGGCAACCAGTTTCTCCATGAATCCTCACTACACTCACCCACCCACCCACCTGTAAAATATTGGCTTTTTAATAAACCAATAATGTATACTTTATTGGATAAATGAGTACACTGGGGAGGGGGGAGGTTTAGAATGGAAAATTCCATAGTCTGGGAATGGAAAATGGTGTCAGACAGAAAACAATGGGGATTCAATCAGAATCTATCCCCAAACAGAATGCTTTCCATTTCAGCTAATTTGCTACAATCATCTGAAGGACTCATAGAGTGTATTAGGTCCAAAAATGCTATCTGGAAATAGATTTTAAGTGTTATCCAACTTTTGGTCTGGATTGAACATACTGTTTGTATGTAAATAAATGGTTTATCATTAACCACAAAAGTGCCTCCGTGTTGTGCCACTCTCACAACACAGTATTACCAACCATTGCAAAGCAATGGGGGAATGCCTGACCCTGCTCTTTGCAGCATGAATTTGATAGCTTGCATGTTCTTGGCAAACATTCGCTTCAGTCCAGATCTGAATACCAGTGCAAACCAACTTGTTTCCCTCTTTACCTGTGCCCCCTTCTAATGATCAGAAGCAGCAGCATAAGTTTGGAGTTAGTCTTGAGAAGGTTTTTCTGAACTGTGTGCACCCCACAGATGAATAAACACATTACCTGCCTAACACTGGCATCTCTCTTCCAAAGGTAACAGGAAAAGGGGAAGGAAGAGCCCCTAGGAAAATAACGAGGCAGAGAGAGGAGGCTAAGAAATGCCTTTTTTTTAAAAAAGCCTTAGCTTCACAGGTTTGGGGTTTTTTTGAGCCAAACCTATGAAGGGGGGGGGAAGGGAGGGGATAAACTAAAATGAATACACTGATAACCTTTGCTCTGTTGATGCTCTCCAAGACCACAATGCTATCAAAGAACCGTTGATAGATGAGGGTTGAGACATTTCTTCAGAACAAGAAGGTGACGGGTGGCGTCAGCTTGAAGAAATGATGGGTTGCAGAGACTGGGGTTGCTGGCCTCTTGAGTGTAAGAGAGAGTGCAGGAGAAGTATTCCCCTAGACTGAAGTATCGATGTGTTAAGGCTTTTCAGCAGAACTATGTATGTGTTGTGAGGTTAAGGACACTTTCAAAAAAATTTACATCTGAACTTCGCCCTGGTTTTGTAGTTCTAGATTACTTGGTCCTGCCTTTCATGTTTTGAGAGATTTTACCTAATCTTGGAATTACATCCCCAGTCAGTGCACTGGAAATCTCTCCTTGTTTCTCAAGTGGGCTCTGATGTTGAGTGGGTGCTCTCCAGTGGTTACGTATGGGAAACAAAAGCACTTATATTAATTGTAAAAGGCTAATAAGTAATCAGAGTTTTGGTTTTATGTCCTTATCCTGCTCTTATTCCAAGAGCTCTGGGTAGTCTACATGGTTTATTCCCTCCCTCCAATTATTGTTTAACAACAACCCTATGAGCGAGGCCAGCCTGAGAAAAACAGTAATGGGTCCAAAGTATGCCAGTGAATGGCACAGCTCAATGGGATTTTTAACCCAGGGTTTTTTAATCATAGTCCCACACTAACAATTACCCCACACTGTATCTAGGCTACATGCATTTCTCCCTGGTGTGCCTTTTTTGTTGAACCACCAGGGATATTTCCTAAGATAAGAACATAAGAAGAGGGCTGCTGGATCAGACCGGTAGTCCATCTAGTCAAGCATCCTGTCTCACACAGTGGCCAGCCAGTTCATCTGGATAGCCAACAACAGGGCATAGAGGCCGAGGCCTTCCCCTGATGTTACCTCCTGGCTCTGGGATTCAGAGGCTTAGGTTGTGGTCAGACAAGCTGTTTGATCTGATGTTGGTTGCTGTTACCCTGCGGATTAAAAAATCATGTTCAAACAGCATTGTGGGTATCCTGTTCCCCAGTCATCCCCCCCCCCCCGATGTTACCTCTTCCCAATTGTGAGTTTCCCAACACTGGGGGAAAGTCTGGGGATTACAAATATAAGTGGTTTCACCCTGCATTTGCGGATGTCTGAACTCCCTTGTTGCGAATTCAAGCCATTTGGGAAGTCTGAACCTTCCCTTCTGTTTTTGCTCTTTTTTTAAAAAAGCAGTTAGCGATATGTGCATCTTTGCATCTTTGCACCAGAGTTCTGAATCACTGCCTTCCCGTGTCTCCACTGCAATATTTTTTGTTATCCGGAGCTCCATGGGGTGGAATTGTTTTTGAGCAACCAATTCAAGAAAAACTACCCTTTCTGCTGTCTCTTGGGGTGGAACAGCATTGGAAATAGTCCCTAGGTAGGCTTCCATATAGGTGGCCATTCTGCCCCTGAAACATCACGCCAATCCACTTCAATATATTGCTGTGGTGGGAAAGCTCTATGGGGAGAGAAAAATGTGCAGGGTACACTCAGGCAGTGCCACAGAAATATATAGAGTCCTATGAAATGGAGTAAGATCAGGTGGGAAAGGGACTGATTTCTGTCAAAGAAATACAGCTGCATAGGAACCAATGAGATCACAGTACTTGGCGGGGGGATAGCAGAGCTTTCAAAAAGGAGTCAATGCTTCAAATACACACTTATGTGCGTGCATGAAAAACAAACAAAAAAGGATGCCAACCGACCACTCCAAGGTTACCATGCAGCAGTAATCTGGATGGTCAACCAAGGGGTGAGCATGTGGTGCAGCAGTTTACAGGTGGATGTTTGGACAAAATTATCTGGCACAAAAAGGTATTGAGAAAATTAGAGGCACAACCAAAACACTTTGAGCCTGTCGTCTGACAGCAGCCTCAGTGGCTTTGAATATGGAGGTTCCCCTCAATCACCATGGCTGGTAGCCATTGGTTTTATCCTCCATGAATCTATCTAATCCCCTTAAAAAAAATTAATTGCTTTTCTAAAACTACAATACTACAGGGTTGGGGGATGGGAACAGCCTAAAACTAGAGTACCAAGGATCATTGTTACAAAAGTTTGAAGCTGTTGATACATCTCTTTGTCAGAATAGTAAAGCATGAGAGATAATACTGTAAAAATATCAAATTTAAAAGCAAACAATCACAAACTTATTTGGCTGTAATTGTATATCTTAGTTGACAATAAATGCTATAGTGTAAATATCATTAGTTTGGAGTTATGCATTAAGAATAAACATCAGGGTATCGAAATCAATCTATTTTGCTTTTTCCTCTCCTCCTGTCAAAGTCCAAATTAGTTTTTAAATGCTTTAGGGGTAGCAACCCCTAGTTCTGTTTCAAAATCAAAGGGTTTTGCCAGACTGATCAAATTAATATCAGAGTCTTTACCATCCTTCTCCCTCTTCTTCCTCCGCGTCTTTATTCTCCTCCACTTTCTCAGGTCCCTCTTCCACTTTCTTTCTCGCTTATCTAATCCCCTTTTAAAGCTTTTTCTTCCTGTCACCATTATTACATCCTCTAACAACGAATTCCACATTTTAATCCCACTCTGTGTAAAGTAGTATTTCCTTTTGTCCGTCCTGAACCTACTGCCCATCAGCTTCCTTGGATGCTCTGGACTTCTAGTATTTTGGAAGAGGTAGAAAAATGTCTCTGTTGACTCTCTCCACCTCATGCATAATTTTATAAACCTCTGTCCTGCCCCTCCCCCAGTCATCTCTCCTTATATATAATTGAGTAAGAACATTCTATATGAACATTCTAAATTTGGCCCCTTTAGTGTTAGGCCGGAAAAACTCCCACTCAGAAGACACTGGCTGGGTTGACTGGCTGCTTTGTGCAGTCCCGCCCAGCGTTCCAAGGTTATTTGCATATGGAAGCTGATTGGACTACACTCCATTCCACACCTCAAACTCCCCCCCCCCAAGGCAGTTGGGATTTTCAGTTGCATAACATACCTCATAGGGGAGAGGAGAATGATGTCAGCTGCCCTTTCCCTAGGCAGAGGCTGTTGGGGGGGGGTTGTAAAACTTAAGACAGAGAGGCAGATAAAGGTTGGCTGATGGTTGCCAGGAAAGGACATCGGGTTGCCAACTCCAGGTTGGAAACTTCCAGGATATTTTAGGGATGATGCCTGCTGAGGGTGGGGTCTGAGGAGGAGGAGGAAGAGGGGGATCTCAGACAGATACAATGCCATACTGCCCACACTCCAGACAAGCTGTTGCCAGTCTCCAGGTGACAGCTGGAGAGATCTTAAAGCTTTGGTGCTAATTTACGATGGGGCTCCTGGGGAACTATTGATGCCAATCTTGGCCCAGCAGCCATCAAAACATTCTCTTCAACCCCCTGCTGTGCAGCTGACTTTCCCCTAGGGTTGCCAATCTCCAGGTGGGACCTGGAGATCTCCCACTGTTACAATTGATCTCCAGATGACAGAGATCAGTTCCCCGGGAGAAAATGGATGCTTTGGAGGGTAGACCCTATGACATTACACCTGCTGAGTCCTTCCGCCCCCCCCCCGCCCAATGCTGCCCTCTACAGAATCCACCCCCCAAACCTCCAGGTATTTCCCTCCTTAGAGCTGGCAACCCTACATTCCCCTCAGTGCCTGTTGGGAGTGGGTGGTGGGGGAGGGGAAGGGAGCGGGCGACCGGAGGCTTCTGCCTCCGGTCTCCGGTCCTGGAGTGGGGGGGGTGGAAACGGACCC
>NW_015163640.1:413860-465819 GCF_001447785.1 Gekko japonicus | reverse complement strand
GGAAGGCCGATGCCTCCGTCGCCTGGCTGGAGTGGCCGCGGGGGGGTTGGAGTCGGGCGGCCGCTGGCAGGAGCCGCGGGCGCCCGGGCCAAGATTGGGGGGGCAAGGCGGGCGACAGAAGGCCGATGCCTCCGTCGCCCGGCCCTCTACAGAATCCACCCCCCAAGCCTCCAGGTATTTCCCTCCTTAGAGCTGGCAACCCTACATTCCCCTCAGTGCCTGTTGGTAGGCAACTAAGCTTGGTCCTGTCACCTACTTTGGCCTTTGGGAGAAAACACATTGGGGCCAGTCCTGATAGGGTTGCCAACTCCAGATGGGAAATTCCTGGAGACTTGAGGGATGGAGCCTGAAGAGGGTGAGGTTTGAGGAGGGGTGGGACCTCAGACAGGTACACTGCCATAGACTCCACCCTCCAAACCAGCCATTTTGTCCTGGGTAACAATTGTTGCCAATCTCCAGGTGAGGGCTACAGATTACTCACAATTACAACTGCTCTTCAGGTAGCAGAGATCAGTTCCTCAGGAGAAAACAGTGGACTCTGTCATTATACCCTGCTGAGGTCACCACAGCAAATTGACACTGTTTGCCCAAAGCCAGAGCACTGCCCCAGAGCCTCTTTCTAGATCTCGTTGTATTGCTTTCACAACGGGCTTTACTGCTAGTCTCTTTTCTAAATGGAAAAGTCCCAGACTCTTCAGCCTTTCCTCATAGGGAAGGTGCTCCAACCCCTTAATCATCTTGGTTGCCTTCCTCTGTACTTTTTCCAGCTCTGCCATGTATTTTCCAGCTCTGCCCCCTACTCCATTCTGCTACATGTTTGGAGTGGAGTGTGGTGGAAGATGACATCACAGAGTAGGTAGATAAACCCAGATGTAAGCATAAGTTAGAAGTAAATAGGCATAGAAAATCTAAGGCAAATATCTTCATTATATAGATTAGAATCCACCTTTCAGAAATTCCACAGCAACAAGATCCAAGGTATTCGTTCTGCTTTTATATCACCCAAGAACCTTTGGTCCATCATCCCACAATGGCCTACAAAAGAGGATATGAAGCAGTGTTCCCCCTAAGCTGAGTTAGTGTGAGCTAGCTCACAGTTTCTTAGTCTCCGGGTCACACATTTTTGTCTTAGCTCAGGAAGGATGGCTCCAGAGCAAACTAACTTATGCAGTAGCCAAATCGCCTGCTCACAACTTTAATGCCAGTAGCTCACAAAGTAGAATTTTTGCTCTCGACTCCACAGCTTAGAGGGACCAGTGATATGAAGGTAATAGCTTTACCCAGTTGTTGCTCCCAACTCTCAGAAGGGAATTCATTTGCTCATAAAGGTTCATTTAGTTATTGTGACTATTGACAGCCATTTGCATGATTTCCTTTATAATCCATTGTTTTGTCCTGTGGTCATGAATTCCTTAAATTAATTATATGCTGCGCTAGGAGTGTTCGAGTTTGTTTGTGAGAGTACAGCATGCAGTGTTCTATAGTGCTTTTGAACATCAAAGGGTATACAGATATGTTCTTTGCTGATCATTACAACAACCTTATAAAGTAAGTCCTCCTGTTTCAGAAGTCCCTGTGTCCTGAGAGACTGGCTCAGTGATTTGCATGAGAAGGTTTCTGGGTAAGCCCTGGCATCTCCAGTTAAAACAACTCCAGTATCAGGTGTTGGGAGAAAGAACTTTGCCTGCAGAACATACAATGCTGAACTAAATGGACCAGTGGTCTGACTCAAAATAAAATAGCACCATCTTTAGATGCACTTAGGCTGACAGTAGTTGGCTTGAGGCTACCTACAGACTTCAGTGCAGAATCAAGATTTGAACCAGGGGCTGTCCTGATCTGCAGGACTCTCTCTTCTTATGTCATTCGGTTGAGGATGAAAAATGGTCCTTTTTCTAAATGAATATACTAGACTGTTCACCATGGATGAGCTGTAATGTCATTTCATCTGTGAAGCCAGTTTGCAAGTATAAAACAGATTAAACTTAATGGGTAGTGGGTTTTCCCCAAAGAACCCTTGGAACGGCAGTTTTGTGAGGGTGCTAAGAATTTCCCAATTAGTGCATTTCTGCAGGAGTTGGTTCATACAAGTGACGTCAAGCTTGCAGTTCAAATAAAGTTAATGTGAAAAGCTAGAAACAGCTTTTCAGCACTAAAAAATTACAAAAGAATTTTGATTCCTGGACAATGAATGGGAAATCCCTTTCACATCACTGGCCTATAGCAGGTCTTCACCTTTGGTTCAGTGCTGGAGTCTTTTCTCCGATTTATGGCCACATGCTTAATGGGATGGTGTAAACCCCCTGGTCCTATATCAACTGATTCAATATGAATATTATTATCTTTCTGACTTAATGCAATAGAATAATATCCTTTTTTGTCTTATCATCCATATTTATTTCTCTTTCTTTTTTGGGGGGGCACTTAGGATTGTATGACAAATGTTCATACACAACCCGTGATCGAGGATGGGTCCTGGGGATTAACACCGTCAGTGACCAGGGGAATAGAGATCCTCGCTATTTCTTCTCCTTGAAGACGGACCGTGCCCGGAAAGTCACGACTATCACAGATCATCGTAGCTACCTCCCAAATCAGTGGGTTCACCTAGCTGTTACCTATGATGGATGCTTGATGAAGCTTTATGTGAACGGTGCCCAAGTGGCCACCAGCAGAGAGCAAGTAGGGAGCATCTTCAGCCCTTTGACCTTGAAGTGCAAGGTGCTCATGCTTGGAGGGAATGCTCTGAACCAGAATTACCGAGGCTATGTAGAACACTTCAGCCTTTGGAGAACGGCCAGATCTCAGAAGGAGATCCTGTTGGACATGGTCCAGGTGACTCACGAAATAGATGCTCCTCTACCTCAGCTTGTTTTCCAGGAGAATTTACTGAACGTGAAAAACATCTGGTCTCCTATGAAAGATAGCCCTAGTCCTCAGATTGAGTTCTCTTCCCACCCTGGCTACCTGTTGGATACAAACCTCGATCCTCCTCTGTGTGGGCAGACTGTCTGTGACAACATGGAGGTAATTGCCAGCTACAACAAGCGCCTAAGCTTCCGCCACAAAAAGACAGTACGCTACCGGGTGGTGAATATCTACGATGACTACCATCGGAATCCGACGGTCAGCTGCCAGCAGATAGAATTTCAGCACCAGCACTTGAATGAGGCCTTTAGCCCCTATAACATCACATGGGAACTGGAGGTGCTGGAGATTAAAAACTCCTCCCTCCGACATCGCCTCATCTTGGCTAATTGTGAAATTAGCAAGATTGGAAATGATAATTGTGACCCTGAATGCAATCATACCCTAACAGGGTATGATGGAGGGGACTGCCGGATTGTGCGCCATTCATCATTTAACAAGAAGAAACAAAATGGGGTGTGTGACATGGATTGTAACTATGAGAGGTACAACTTTGATGGTGGGGATTGCTGTAACACGGAGATAACAGATGTCACCAAGACATGCTTTGATCCAGATTCTCCTCACAGGTAAGAGCAAACCTAAGCAATTGAAGTCCTTGTGATATAAGACCAGCCCATCACTCTTCATGCATGTGTACTTTTCTTGGATCTCATTTTTTTCTAATAATATAGTATAATTATTTTTAAACTGGATTGAATATTATCTTCCCTTACATGGGGTTGTGGGGAAAATAAAAGTAGCTCATAGCCTCATTTTGAGCCTGGGCAGGAACACACAACACCTCTGAACATCTACAGGAGGATGCAGTGTTTAAATAGTGTGTTTCCAATGTGATTAAGGCCAGGTCGAGCTGTCCATTTGAGAAATTGATCTGGCCACACACAGATTAGATTGCATGTGTATAAACCTGTTCAGTGTTATACCCCCAGGAAGATTTTAGAAGTAGGGAGATGAGGTATGTTTTAATTCCCCCGCCCCGCTCTCCAGCACTCATAGGGAAAAATTAGAATCATATATTGTCTGATCTGGCTCACACTGAATCCCATATTGGTACGGGATATATGCACTCTGTGAATTCACATGACCCTTGAATAGGCACAGCCCATCCACTTTGTTTTCGATCTTGCTCTAAAGTTACTTGTAATTAATCCACCATATAAGTGACTCATCATCTTGAACACACATGGGTGACCTTGTGTCCTTGTGTCTAAATACCCACTCCATAGCCTCATTATGAGCTTGAGTGGGAACACACAATAGTGACTTCCAAAGGGGCTTGCCATGAGCATAAGGGTGACATCACCTTCAGTGGCTGCTTGGACCAGTTGGTGATGGAAAGTATCATCAAATTGCAGCCAAGTTATGGCGACCTCATAGGGCTTTCAAGCTAAGAGATGTTCAGAGTTGCAATTACCCACCTCTTTGTAACCACCCTGGGCTTCCTCGGTGGTCTCCCATCTTAGTACTAACCAGGACTGCTTCCGAGATCTGACAAGATCAGCCTAACCTGGGCCATTTAGGTTAGGGTGCTTGGACCAGTTATGGGTTCTTAATTGGGCATTTTAGCAAACAGCTAAATAACAATTACTGGACAGGAGCAGTGTTCCCTCTAAGCTGAGTTAGTGTGAGTTAGCTCACAGTTTTTAAGCCTCCGGCTCACACATTTTTGTCCTTGCTCAGGAAGGATGGCTCCAGAGCCAACTAATTTATGCAGTAGCCAAATTGCTCGCTCACAGCTTTATTGCCAGTAGCTCACAAAGTAGAATTTTTGCTCACAAGACTCCACAGTTTAGAGGGAGCATTGGACAGGAGGGGCTGTCTTCTGCTTTGCTGAAGCAGGTGCTCAGACACCCCAACACTGAACTATCTTGTGGTAGAAATTATGTCCCTGTGACACAGTTAGAAAAACGCAGTGATACAATTTGCTGTCTAAACTTGGAACTTGCAGGATTCAGAAATAAACAACTAGGTCTCCAAGCAAAAGAACAACAGTGCTGAAATAGACCAATGGTTCATCTAGGCCAGCATCCTGGTCCCAAAGTCCTGTATGGCCCATGACTAGGCAAGCTGAAACCAAAGCATCCCCCTATGGTCGCACCCCAGTAACTGGTATTCAGCAGATATGAATGTTTCATTTAGGTAATACAGGTGGCCATGTACCAACACTGAAGTCCCAATGGACCCTTCCATCATGAATTTGTCTTTCAAAGCCACCTAAACTAGTAATCATCCCTGCCATAATTGGCACGTAACTGCCTGATTTTAAAAGAAGTCATGTTGGTTTTGTCTGTCTTGAATTTCTACTGCTTACAAACTTCATTGGGTGCCCCAGAGTTCTAGTACTGGAGTGGAGGAGAAGGGGTGAAAGTGCTCAGTCCATTTTCTCTGTACCATGCAGGACTCCATAAACTTCTATCATGTCCCCACCACCACCAGATGCACCCCTTTCCTCCCCTCCCCCCCTCCTCCTGTCATTTCTGCCTCGGTTAGTGGTATTCTATGAATATTGTCATTTTGTCTGTCAAATGGAATCATTCCCCAGGGTGATGGGGAGATGGATTTTTACAAGTGTTTTATGCTTTCAGTAAACTCAATCAGAATGTTAAAATGTTGGATACATAACCTGGCAAATTGTCATTGGGACAGACAAGTTAAAATGCAGGCTGGAGAAGGTGAGTGAGGGAATTGCATGGAGAGATGAATTCAGATAGGTTCTTTTTTTTTAAGGCATCCTAGTGTCTTCCACAGTAATAACTGTCAGTTGGAAGTATACATGTATTTATTAGCTGAGCTTTAGAGAATATCTGATGTTGCTTCATTTATAGGATTCTTTTCTATTATATGTCAGGAAAATTCCCATTGGAACCCCTCTGAAAGTCTTCAAACATCTTTTTTTTAATGTATATGTCTATAATGTCTCTTTCACAGCTGTCATGAAATCTTTCCAACAAGTGCTTTTTCATTGGGGGTTATGATGTGCTGTTATTCTTGGGTGGATGGAGCTATTGCCATATCTTCTTTTCTTACTGATGAACTCTCAGGGGGCAGGGAGGAATGAAGAAGATGAGCAGAGAAATAAACTTCCCCTGCTTGTAACAACAATCTTTTTTCACACCTTGGGAGAACTGGGTATTTATGAGGCGCCGCTGGAGAAATGGCCTGTTCTGACCTACCACAAGGGGCTGGCAGCAGGGTTTTATGAGTCCTTGGGCTCGTTATGTGCCGATTATTATTACACCATTCTCTTTCTCTTTATGTTTTTAATCCCACTTTTATGTCAAGGAATTCGATCCCCTCCTCCCATTTTATCCTTAAGACAAGCCACGGAGGAATGGCTTGCCAAAGGCTGCTCTGTGGCACAGTTGGCATTTGAACCCAGGTCTACTCACAGTCCTGTACTCAAACCACACAGGTGCTCCTTCATTGTATTAGTCACCCCCTCCGGCCACCAGTGTGTGTGGGGTCCTGGGTTGCCAGATCCAGGTTGGGAAACTCCTGTAGATTTGGGGATGGAGCCTGGGGAGGACAGGGGCCTCTGTACCCTGTGGGGTACAGTGGCATAGAGTCCACCCTCCAAAGCATCCATATTCTCCAGAGGAACTGATCTCAGTAGTCTGGAGATGAACTGTAATCCAAGGGATCTCTAGGTCCCACCTGGAAGCTGGCATCCCTCCCTCCATAGCACCTTCTTTCCTTCCAACTATGGCCAATCCTGCCCCCAACTGTGGCTGTGTCCCCACCCCCCACCCCAGCCCACTTTCCCTCCAACTGCATTCCCCATTGCCTAGTAGAGGCTGCACTGGAGGGAATAAAATGCAGTTTCGGGCACCCCCTTGCCTCTTTACATTTGGGCTGGGAGCTTGAGAGGGTAAGGCCACAGGGGAGCAGAGTAAGTTCAGTTTCTTTCTGGTGTGTGCCCCCCTTTTTCTGAAACTCATACTTCTTCCTGCTTGTGATGCAATTGTGGCAGACCCAGGTTCTAACCAAGTGGTCAACCAGTCCACAATAATTGTAGGTTTATTGGAGTTTGTAAGGTGCTAAGCAAATCCCTGTTGTGTAGTAATAGTCAGTGTGGTGTAGGAGTCAGCCTGTCAGACAAGGACTGGAGAGAGTCAGGATATTGTAATTAGGATTGCAGTAGTTTGGCTTTCGAGCAAGGGAAACCTTTACCTTTAGTTTCATTCTGGCTCGGGTCTCTTCAGTCTACCCATTTCTAGATTACTTCAAGTGCTCTGTTATGTGGGTTGGGAGTTCTTTCCCCCTTTTCTCAAGTTGTCTGTACTTTTACATCATTATTTTGTTCTGATTATGAGCCAGGAGATGGCCCCGTGTCACGATGGTGTACCTTCAGATATCTACATCTGCCTGCTGAAATAGATTGTGACTTTTTCTTACTGAGCAACCCCTCATTTGGGTGCATTTGTGTCTGTGTTTTTAATAACCCAAAGAACACAGCTATTAATAGAGGTTTACCAAAATATAAAACTTGCCCAAAACAGAGCAGGGAAACCTGCGGGACTGATGCCAGGAACAATTCCATATTGAATGCTTACCAAAAGATGTAGTAAAATTAACTGCACGGAGGAAAGGGTGGGACCTGTTTCTTGTACAATGAGATGATTTCTGTCCTGTCTCCCCACCCCCACCCCCACCCCCACCACCTGCTACTAGTGTGAGCAAGCCCCATCTGTGAGTCAGCTTCTTTTTAGAATAAAATAAGGAAATGGTTGACAAAGAAACTGTACAAAAATAGAAATTGGCCCTTTTGGAGGTGTTGCCTGTGAAATGGTTAGCCAAAGAAATTAATGGATCCTCTTTTCACTAATAGAGCTAAATTTGGGGGTTATATATGCAGCACAGGTCAACACTGATTTTTTTTTTTAAATACTCAAACCAGGGCTTTTTTTCTGGGGGGAACATGCCAGAACAGAGTTCTGGGACCTCTTCAACAAAATTCTTTTTCAAATGTTTAAAAGTTCACAAGTTTTCAGTATACAGATTGAAAACTCCATTTCCTTCTTGAAAGTTCTGGCACCTCTTTTTCAAAAAAAAAAAAAAAGCCCTACTCAAATCCTATAACATATATGTGAAAGCACATAAGTGAGTGTAACAAGCATTCCTGTCAGTCATTCTAAATAGATGGCTGTGGCTTTGTGTTGAGTTCAGATTGGTAGCTATCATGTTTCCACCCAAAGGAGCATAGGACAGATTTGACATAAGATACAGCTTTTGCTTCCAATATAATTTTTAATTTTTCTCCGCCAATACAAATTTGCGTAGGAGGATCTACTTGTGGATTGTTGATTTTGGATTGCTGTAGATAGACAGCTGTTGATCCTTGGGTATGATCTAGATATAGGGGTGATTTCAGATTTCTCAGCTCTGATATTCCTGTTTTCATTTTCATCCTTCCCCCCATGAATTAAACCCCTGGTTCTTTATTTTCATGCAATTTTTGCCAAATTACTCCCATAAAAGTGACATATTTTTCAGTGTTGTTTGTGCATCAATCATTCAGCATTATTCATATATAAAATGACTCGCATTTAAGGTTGCTACTTCCATATGCAGAGGCAGTGTACCTGGAGATACCTTTTACAACAGTGAGAAGAGACTGTTGCTTCTGTCTCCTGATTTTTGGCTTCCTGAGAGGCCCATGTCCATGTGTCCATGTGCATGTGGGAAGAGGCTTGAATGAGACATAGTTCATTCCAGTTCTGAAAGGGTTCTTCAGTGCTGTAGGTGTACCAGTGCAGGCATGAGGACCTCCTATGTCAAGGAGGACCATTGACATCCAATAAACGCAAGAGGTTTCTTGTTCAGGTTGCCAACTGCAGGTTGGGAAATTCCTGGATATTTGGGGAGTAAGCCTGGGGAAGACAGGGTTTGGGGAGGTGAGGGATCTCAGCTCTTAAGCAACCATTTTCTCCAGGGGAACTACTCTGTGCAAACAGTTGTGATTCTAGGAGATCTCCAGGCCCCACCTGGAAGCTGGCAACCCTATTTACAGTGTAGAGGAAGCATTCTTCTAACACCAATGTTACCAGATTTTGATTGGGGAAGCTGCAATGTGAGTGAAAATTCAGAGGGTTTGTGATAGGAAAGAGCCTTTTCAGTTCTTACCCTCTGCCCCCCAAAAGCCCAGTTTGGCCAGTTCAGTCTTTGCCTTCCAAGGACTGGGAAGACTGCCCTTGTCCAGAGGTCCTTTGGTGAAAACTGAATCAAATTGTGCCCTGTTGCGTTATTGCTAACTCATTTTTTAATTGTTATTCGGCTTTTGACACTAAGGTTGGCTAACTTGGATCTTTATTACTGCTTTTATGTTTTTTAATCATTGTTCCCTGCCTCAAATTTAACTTTTTAATGCTGATTTAGTTATTGTTTTATATATTTTGGATGATTCTATGGAATTTTGTATTTGAGCACTGCCTTTGGGGACTAGTTTGGTAGAAGAGTGAGGTAGATTTAAAAAAACCCCCAAATAAATAGAAAAATTAAGACCTACCAAACCTTTCTCACATGGTTCTAGTCATTCTTAGTTTTGTCTTAGACCCCTTGATAAGGTTGCCAACTCTGGCTTGGGAAATACCTGGAGATTTGGGGGCGGTGGAGCATGGGGGAGGGGAGGCATCTCAGCAGGGTACAATGCCATAGAGACCACCTTCCAAAGCAGCCATTTACTCCAGGAGAACTAATCTCTGTAATCTGAAGATCAGTTGTAATTCCAGGAGATCTCCAGCCCCCACTTGGAAGGTGGCAACCCTAACCCACTGATCAGGTCTGGCTTTAGCTAAAGTAGTACAAATGCTTCTGAAATTCTCCTCCTCTGAATTTCCCCTCAGGTTTTGGGCTTTGGAATTGCTTCATTTCTGAAACGAGGCCAGGGCATTAGGAATCCTCCACTGATGTTCTGTACCAAATGTCATGCATGTGCCATTGGCTGCAGCTTTTCATTCCTTCCTTTAATGTATGCCTTTTTTCCATTCTCTACAAGTGTGCTTCAATAAAAACAGACTTGCTGCAATTGTGTACTTGGTTCTAGCAGGATTCTTTTGGTATGGTGTTTTGCTAAGATTACCAAACTCCAGGTAGGGCCTCAAAATCTCCCAGAATTACAAGTGAGCTCCATGTTACAGAGGTCATTTCCCCTAGAGAAAACAGCTGCTTTGGAGGGTGAATTCTGTGGCATTATAACTCACATCCCCCTCCTTCCCAAAACTCCATGAATTGCCCATCTGGGAGTTGGCAATCCTATGTTTTACCAATGGGCACTTGTCCAGGATGATAAAATACTGCAAAAAAACCACCAACCCTCCTCTTGATGCAGCTGTATGTATGTTCACCTTCTTCAGTATTTTATCAATGTGCGTGAGTATGCTGGTAAGTTCCAGGGCTATTTTTGGGCAGGAACGCACAGGAACGGAGTTCCAGCTGGCTCCCACGTTGGCCACGCCCAGCAGGAACTCATTAGCATAATAGGCCACACCCAATGACAGAAACTCATTAGGACTGGCTACATTAGAGGTGTGTGGCCTAACATGCAAAGGAGTTCCTGCTACAAAAAAAGCCGTGGGTTTTGACAACAAACAAGGTAAACAGAATAAGAAGCAAAAGGTGGGTGTGGCTTGATGACCACACTTCTGGTAACATGGGGTGTGGCCTAATATGCTAACGTGATGTGCTATCAGGGTGTGGCCTAATATGCTAATGAGTTTCTACTGTTGGGTGTGGCCTATTATGCTAATGAGTTCCTGTTGGGCTTTTTCTACAAAAAAAGCGCCCTGCTGGTAACACAGAAATAAGGGGAAAGTCCGCAAATGATCTAAGATCAACAGCAAACTGAAACATGCCCCAGTTCTGGAAATAGTGTTAGAAATTAGTTAAATCGATATGAAGAAAGTATAGCATGCAGCTGACAGGGAACATTTTTAGAATTACAGTTGGACCAAATTGGGGAAATTTGCTGGTCCCCCTGCAAGTCTTTACATGTGCCACTGCAGCTTGACACAGTCTGTCTGATCAAGGTGCAAATATTTGCAAATTGATTCTTGTGTACAAAAGACAACTGGGGCCTTTTATGGTCTACTAAGTACAGGTGTTTTCCCTCACTTTCACTGTGCTTGTCCGTCGGGTTTTCTTTGCCATTCTGCATTGATTTTCCTCCCTTCGATGCTCAGTTCGCTTTCTGGTCACTGTTTCCCTGGGTTTTCTGAGAGTGCTTTTGTGTCAGTTTTTCCCTTGTTTCACTTCCAAGCAAAGATAATTCAAAAGCGTACAGATTCCCTTGGATTTCCCCCCTGCCCATTTTCTGCCCCTCGAAGGTCACTCCCCACCCACATCAAGGTTGTTCCGCCCAGTCTGCACCTTCCATTATCCTCCCCCTTTCATTGGTGTGCAAGCTCAATCCCCCCCTTTTTTGGCAAACAACATGAGACTAGCAAACTGCAGTAAGATGTACGTGCATAATGAGCCTATATCTTCTCAGGCCTGACATGGAACAAAGGCTGGGATCAAGAATACTTGAGTAATGTGTCAACGTTGGTGTAATAAACCTTCACCTTACCACCCCTAATTGTGTTCTGCAACCAGGAAAATGTTGTGTCACTATCCTTGGGCTTATCTGACTCTACTTTAGTGTTAACTGCATTGTACAAAATTGCCTCCCCTTTGCTATTTGGATGCAGTGGGGTTGGTCATGTGATTATTCTTGAACTCTGCTGCCTCTCTCCATCATTGTGGGGTAAAATAAGTGCGAGTTTGCACTTAGCAGGTTTGCTAGGCCTTTTTTTTTCACTTAGCAAGTTTGCTAGGCTTGCCATTTGCTCAACTTTAGTGGGTAAGCCCCCACTGTTGGCCCTAATCCCCTGCTCTCAAGAAGCTGAGGAGCAAAAGAAAAAAATGGCTAGAAAATGTCCTCCATAGTGATGTTCCAGAAATCTCCCTATGACTCTATGGTATTTACCATACAGAACAGGAGAAATTCTGAGTGAGTCACCCAGAAAGTGACATCACATCCCCCCCCCCCAGCTCCACCCTTCCCAGGCACCACTCTCAAAAATCCCCCAGCATTTGCCAAGGCAATGCTGGCAATCCTGTTGTCAGGTGGCTTATTGACCATACAGCTGTGTTGTGAATAAGAGGCAGAGGGTCAAGAGATGCTGTGACAGATATGGTAATGGAAGGGCATGCTAGCATCTCGATGACTGGGAGAGTGTGGAAAGGTACTCTTCTCCAGATAGAGAGCATCCTTTAAAACTGAGAGGGAAAACATACTAGCTCTTTGATGTGTTAACACCTCTTGAATGGAGGGCCCATATTTTGGCAGGCTTGAGCCCCAGGACCTGGCACCTACATAGGCTAAGGCCCTGGGATTCTATGTGGGGAGTGCTCTGAAAAAGAGAGCTGTTCTTTGTTTGGGGGTTCATTGGTGGTACTGTTGGTTGGTCCTTTGGGCCTGACTTGCCTGGGTGTGTTGGCCATGAAAGAGGACAGAGAGGAATGATGCTAAAGATATTTGCAGGTGTACCTCAGGAGGGGGAGGCATCATGCAAGCAACAAAGACCAGATCTGCCATGGATTGTAAGTACCTAGTTAGTAACTTCCCTTTTGTTTGTTTTACTTAGTGCACCTAGATCTGCCTTGTGTAGCCTGAGTTTTGCCTTGTAGAAACAGAGTTGTTTTACTGAAGAGAGTCTGCACACTTCTTTCCCACCTGCCCTGGCCACTTGGCATGCTAAAGTAACGCACCCCCATGGCATCAACCTTGGGCGACCCACAAGAGAGAGGGGGGCTGAATTTTTACCCAGGGTGAAGGCAGCAAGAAGGAAGGGGAGGGGCAAAACAGTGGCTGGTCTTTCCCACATGGTGACAATGTTCTTTACAGAGTCCATTACAAGCCATCATAAAAAAAAGACACTTGCACCATGTGCTCTTTGAGCCTGGGTGCAAAAAACCCAGTCCCTATGGGCCGCATGACGTATCTTGTTTTAGGTGTACTCTCCAGATCTTGAAAATGTAAAGGATGAACACAGTAAACTAGTTTGTAAACACATGTATCACTCACCAATGACAATAATTGCCACTCATCCACCTCTCACTTATGAGTCCTAGGAGGAGGATGTTGAGTGGGATGAGGAGAGAATGACTCTTCAGAGCCAACTGGAAGCTTCTTTCTGATTCTGAGAAAGGAATTGGTTTCAAAAGGAATATACAGTGGGAAAGTGTTGAATTAGAACTGATAAAGAAACTATAATCCTGATTTAAATCTTATACTCAGAGGAGTATAATATAGGCTTGCCAAGCCCCAGCTGGGGGCAGGTAAATTCCCGCCCGGGAGGTCCATTACCCTCTGCCGGCGGATCGGGCCCCGGGGGGAACTCCACCCCCTGCTGGAGGGCATCTCCAGCATGATGATGTCACCTGGAGGATGTCACTCTATGGTTTTCCCTCGAGTCACGGTGCCCCGCCCCCAATGTGGGCAACGCGATGACGGTGCCCGGAATCCCCCCGCTTTTCAGGTAAGTTGACTTGGCAACCCTAGTATAATACTATAGAGTCCACCCTCCAAAGCAGCCATTTTCTCCAGGGAAACTGATCACTGGAGATCCTGGGAGGTCTCTAGGCCCCACCTAGAGATTGGAAACTCTGAATCAAATATGTATAGTGACATAAACTGCACTTTGGAAAGGCCAGGTTGTTGGATCCCCAAGCATCGAGAATAAATCCACGTTTTAACGAAAAGCAAAATTTATTTCAAAGCGTTGAAGACATACTCAAACACGTTCTTTGTTAGAACTGGGGCTACACAGTTAGGTCAAGCATAATAAAGGAATTTCAAACAGATACAGATCCAATGAATATCTTTCCCGCTGGCGGGCTAAGGAAACGGTTGCGCGCCCAGTACATGAGAACCAGGCAGAACATCAGACAAAACACAGGTGCAGGAGTCCTGGGAAAATCAATAGGCAAGCATTACAGCATCTTCTCCCCCACACAACCTCCAGCAGTTATCTTTTGCATTCCAAAGCAGGAGCAGGATGATAGAAGCCAAGCCGGGTGTAACTGGGAAAGGCTATGTACACAGAGGTCACAGGAAACAGAATGGCAGCTTGCTGACATACTGCCCCCCTTAAAATACACTTACAACACACCTCCCGGCCTGGGCGGGAGACCTCCCGGACTGGGCGGGAGACCTCCCGGTTTGTCCGGGAACCTTCTGTGGAAACTACGGATCAGGTAAGGGGCCCGAATATCCCCTTCTTCCACCCATTCGCGGTGCTGGGGACCGAAATCAACCCATTCGATAAGGTACCAGAGTTTACCACGTTTCACTTTACAATCAAGGATATCAGCTATTTCAAAATGTTCATCCCCTTCCAATATGACAGGCGGAGGAGGAGTAGTCTCTGGTCTCCAAGGAGACGGTCCAGGATCCTTCTTCAATAGACTCATGTGAAAGACAGAATGCAAGGCACGTAAATTCTTAGGCAAAACAACATCAACTGCCACATCATTTATGACTTTACGCACTTTGAACGGACCAATGAACTTCCATCCCAATTTTCTGCTAGGCCGCAGCATCTTAATGTTCTTGGTCGAGACATACACAAGATCCCCAGGTTTCAGATCAAACCCCACCACCCTACCCTTGTCTGCCTGGGTCTTGTAAGCAGCCTTGGCTGCGTCAAGTGTTTGGCATAGCAGCGGCCATGCTTTTTGCAAGGACATACACCATGTATCAGCATCCCCCACAGGACGTTGGCCCATCCCCTCCAAGAAAGGGAGGGGGGGACTGTCGTAACCAGATACAGCTTTATAAGGAGACATGCCTGTGGAGCTATGGACCGTATTGTTATAACAATATTCAGCAAGAGGCAATAATTCACACCAATCATTCTGTTGATAATTAGTAAAACAACGCAGGTATTGTTCCAGAGTCTGATTAACCCTTTCCGTTTGTCCGTCAGTTTCGGGATGATACGCGCTGCTGAGCCCTTGTTCGACCCCTAAAATGGAAAGAAGTTCCCTCCAAAATTTAGAAACAAATTGGGTCCCCCTGTCAGAAATTAACTTAGCAGGTAATTGATGAATTTTCACCACGTGGGACATAAACGATTTCGCCAACCTCTGAGCTGTAGGCAAGGAAGGAAAAGGCACAAAATGAGCTTGCTTAGAAAACAAATCAACAACCACCCAAATAACAGTGTTCCCTTTGCTCGCAGGGAGGTCAGTAATAAAATCCATGGACACCACTTCCCATGGTCTCGACGGAGTAGGAAGTGGCTGCAGTAAACCAGGAGGCTTGCCCATCCTGGGTTTAGTTAAGGCACAGGTTTGGCAGGACCTAACAAACATCAAGAGGTCTTTGCGCATTTGTGGCCACCAGAATTGCCTGCGGATGAGTTGCAAAGATTTAACGAAACTCCAATGCCCTGCCAGTTTCGAACCGTGAGCAGACTCCATCACCTCCCTCCTCATCGAAATAGGCACATACAATTTGTCTCCAGAATAAATCAGACCTTCAGGGCTACGGACACAATCAGGTAATGTCTTAAGGGAGGCATCATCCTCAGCAGTAAAAGCAGAAAGATATTTCTGGACCCAGGCCCCCCCTCCCACAGGGAACAGGGAAGGCGAAGTCTCATCAGAGTGTGGAATCGTTCGCGCCTGCGCCCGGGTGACTACGGCCCCCCCCAGATGGGAGGGGGAAAAAACAGAGTCCATGATGATCTCACGCTGACTGTCATGTTGTGGGAGGCGTGAAAGCGCGTCAGCCAGGGAATTAGCCGCCCCCGGGAAATGACGAAGTGTGAATCGAAACTTAGCGAAGAAGTCCGCCCAACGAAGTTGCTTAGCGTTGAGAGAACGGGGGGATTTCAGCATCTCCAGATTCTTATGATCAGTCCAGACTTCAAACGGCAGTTGCGCCCCCTCCAGCCACTGCCTCCAAGTGGAGAGAGCCAGCCGGATCGCTGACGCCTCCTTTTCCCAAATCCCCCAGTTTCGTTCGGCATCAGAAAACTTTTTAGACACAAATGCCAGGGGATGTAACCGACCATCTTCCCCTTCTTGCAAAATAGCGGCCCCCATAGCCACATCCGAGGCATCAGTTTGGACAATAAACTTCTTAGATTCATCAGGGCGCGCCAGCACCGGCTCGGAGGTGAACATCAGTTTAAGTTTCTCAAAAGCCTCTGCGCAAGCAGGGGACCATTTAAGCGGGGCGCCAGGTTTCGTAGCATCAAAACCCTTCCCTTTGGTCTTTAGCAACTCAGTCAGGGGAAGGGCAATTTGCGCGAAATTCTGGATGAAATTTCTGTAAAAATTGGCAAATCCGAGGAACATTTGCAATTGTTTGCGGGTCCTGGGGGGCTCCCAGTCAAGTACAGCCTGAATTTTAGCAGGGTCCATTTCAACCTTCCCCCCAGAGATGCGGTATCCCAAAAAGTCAATGCATGTCTTGTGGAATTCACATTTTGACAGCTTAGCAAACAAGTGGTGTTCATAAAGTCGCTTAAGGACCTGGCGCACCAATTTAATATGCGACTGGAGGTCCTGAGAGTACAGCAACACATCATCAAGGTAAAGGACCACTCCTTTGAATAGAAACTCATGTAGGACCTCATTGATTAGGTTCATGAAGACCCCCGGAGCCCCTTGAAGGCCGAAGGGCATAACGAGGTACTCAAACTGCCCCAAAGGGGTATTAAATGCAGTCTTACTTTCATCCCCCTCCCGGATGCGCACACGGAAATATGCATCCCGGAGGTCAAGTTTCGAGAAGATCTTGCCCTTGGTGGCCTCAGCTACCAAGTCCTTAATTAATGGGAGGGGGTAAGCATTGGACAAAGAAACAGCGTTCAAACCCCTATAGTCAGTGCACAACCTAAGCCCCCCGTCCTTCTTCTTTCGGAAAAGTACAGGCGCGGCGAAAGGGGAGGAAGCCGGGCGAATGAAACCTCGGGCTAGGTTTTTATCAATAAAGTTCCGCAGTTCGACTTTTTCAGCCGGCCCCATCGCATAAATTTTACCTTTGGGTAATTTACAGTCAGGCAAAAGTTCAATAGCACAGTCAGTCGAGCGATGAGGGGGCAATTCGTTAGCTTCCTCTTCGCCAAACACCTTTGCCAAGTCTCTATACTCTCGAGGCAAAGAAGCTAACTCTTCCGGTTGCAAAGTGCCGCAGGGGAACTGTGTGGTCGGCTGGTCCCCCCACGAATCCACCCAGCAGTGATCCACACACTTAGCCGACACAAATTTGACAACCCCTTCTTCCCACAAGATGTAAGGGTCATGGGTAAACAACCAGGGACTCCCCAGTACTAAGTCGAACTGCGATTTAGGGGTGACAATGAAGGACCTGGATTCCCAATGATCTCCCGCCCCCAACCGCAAAGCCATAGTCTCGTGCGTACAAGGTTCCATGGGTGCCCCATCCATCTGAGTAAAAATGATGGGGGACTTCAAGGGGACTATCCCCGCTTCCAGTGCAACTAACACTCTAGGGCTGATGAGATCCCTCCCACACCCAGAATCAATCAACGCTCTTACCCTAACGTGGGTTCCTAGGAGCGGATTCATTAAGGAGACAGTCACGAAAAATAGGGAAGGGGTTTCTCTCACCACCTTGGGCGCAGCATTAGAATGGCCTTGTCGTTTTGCGCCTCTCACAACAGGCCGTTGTCGTTTTCCGCCGTTTCAGCCACCAGCTCTTCTTCGGACTCGGCGGCAGCCGGTTCATTTTCCCCCGAACCTTGGGCTGCCTGCAGAGCTTTGGAGAAACGCGGTTTAGCCATCCCCTTCTTCCCCGACAGCGGTGTCTTCGGGCTTGGGGTAGGCGGCTTGTCTTTGACTTGACGGCTGCCACAATCCACAGCGAAATGCCCCTTCTCCCCGCACTTGAGACAGAGCCCCATCTTCATCCGTAGTTCCCTTGCCGATTCCGACAGGCGTTGAGTCTTGGGTTTAGAGGCACCGACAGCGGCGGGTCTGTTGGTCGTAGCAGCCAGGTCGAGTTTGATGGTGGTGAGCCGGTCTTCTGCATTTTCAGCTTCTTGGGTCCAGGCCATCAGGGAGACAGGGTTGACAGTTTTCAGAACCGTTTCTCGGATTTCTGCGTTGAGACCCAAGCGATACATCTCAGCCAATATATGATCAGGGTAGTCTCGGAGCTTAGCTGCTTGCTTGTGGAATTCCAGAGTGTACTCGCGAACCGACTTCTTGTTCTGGCGGTAGGTCCGGAGGAACGCTTTAGCTCTTTGACTCGCGTTGACATCTTCGAATCTCGCCCTCAGCGCCCACATGAATGCTCGCAAATTCAAAAGTTCCGGACCGCGGTCGTTGTGCAGTCCAACATACCATGTGGCGGCGTCTCCTTTCAGTCTTGCCGAGATGACATCAATGAGACCAGCTTCATTTCGGAACAGGTGTCGACTCTCTTCTACGAATTTATGCACCCTCACCGTGAAGAAAGCGAGTTCATCCGGGTTGCCGTCGAAGGTAGCCTCCAGCAGATCCTTGGGTCTGGGTCGTGGAGGCCTCACCAACGGGCCCAGCTGCCCCGGAGCTCCCCTGGGAGGGAAACCCGGTACAACCGGTGGCCCTGCTGGTATTGGCCTCAGCGGCGGCGGCAGACCCGGCACCGGCGGACCCCCTGGCATCGGCGGCTGCGCAGGCACTGGCGGAGGCGGTCTCACCGCCCCCGGCATCGGCGGTTGGGCAGGCACTTGCGGAGGCGGTCTCACCGGCTGCTGGACAGGGACCTGCTGCGGGGGAACTCCCGGTGCTTGTAGCGGCTGAGCAGGCATCGGCGGCGCGGGAAATCCCGGTGCAGGAGCAACTTGTAACTGCGCGGCGTGTGCGTCCAGGAAATTGGCCATTCTAACGTCCAACATTCCCGGCAGGCCTTCCATCACATCCTGGAATGCCCGCATTAAGTCTCTCACCGAGTCTTCCAGTTCTGCTAGTCGTTCCCCGGTAGTTTCCTCCGGGATGGGGTCCCGAGGGCGGTAGTCCGGGGGTGGGTCATAGTCCTCTTCCGTTTGGAAGGCTCCGGTGCCCTCCTCATCTTCTGCGTGACCACTCGGTCCCGACGGCTCGAACATCCACTCCTCGAGGTCCTGCTTGGGGCTCCCCTTCTCCGAGGTAGACCCAGGTTCCGGGAACAATCCCTTGTCAAACAGACTCTCACGTAATCCGCTCCCCCGACGGGAGTACACCTCACGGGTGCCTTGGGTGTTGTACATAGTCCAATCATCCTGCTGGTGAGTCTTCCGCGGACCCCATTGCGAAGGGGTCGGAGGCGGCCAAGACAGATGTGCAGGCAGGCGGGGAATCGTTCCCCCCACGGCACCCTCCATCGAGGATGCAGTCGTGAACACCAAAGACGCGGAGGTTTGTGGGACCGATCCCGAGTCCCCCTCCGTATTAGGTAGAGTTCCCTCAATTCCGCTCATGATCTTGTCAGATTCGGAACGATAGGAAAAGGCAGTTCTAACAATATGTTGGATCCCCAAGCATCGAGAATAAATCCACGTTTTAACGAAAAGCAAAATTTATTTCAAAGCGTTGAAGACATACTCAAACACGTTCTTTGTTAGAACTGGGGATACACAGTTAGGTCAAGCATAATAAAGGAACTTCAAACAGATACAGATCCAATGAATATCTTTCCCGCTGGCGGGCTAAGGAAACGGTTGCGCGCCCAGTACATGGGAACCAGGCAGAACATCAGACAAAACACAGGTGCAGGAGTCCTGGGAAAATCAATAGGCAAGCATTACAGCATCTTCTCCCCCACACAACCTCCAGCAGTTATCTTTTGCATTCCAAAGCAGGAGCAGGATGATAGAAGCCAAGCCGGGTGTAACTGGGAAAGGCTATGTACACAGAGGTCACAGGAAACAGAATGGCAGCTTGCTGACACAGGTCCAACTCAGGAAATATCTGGGGGCTTTGGGGTGTAGCCAGGAGACTTTGGGGCTGGAGCCAGGAGCAAGGATGTGACATCACTTTTGTGATGTCACTAGGGTTGCCAATTGAGGCCGACAAGCCAGAAGGGAGTTCAGGCTGTCACATTTAAAGGGACCATATTCCTTTAAAATGCTTTCCCTCCATTGGAAATAATGGAGGATGGGGACACCTTCTTATGGGGCTCATAGAATTAAACCCACTGGTCCAATATTTTTGAAACTTAGGATTCCTTTCCAGGAGAGGCACCACCAGCTATGCTGAAGATTTGGTTCCTCTACCTCAAAAAGCAGCCCCCCAGAGCCCCAAATACCCACAGATAAATTCTCTATTATACCCTATGGGGACCAGTTTCCATAGGGTATAATGGAGTGCCCAGCAGCCGTTTGACACTGTCGACCACCAGCTGCTGACTCATCGCCTTGCCGACGTGGGGATTCGGGGGCTTGCCTTGCAATGGTTTGCCTCTTTTCTCCAAGGTCGGGGACAAAGGGTGGCCCTCGGGGACCAGCGCTCCCATAGGCACCCCATTGAGTGTGGGGTGCCACAGAGGGCTGTGCTGTCCCCGATGCTATTTAACATCTATATGCGCCCCCTTGCCCAGATTATCCGGAGTTATGGGTTGGGATGTCATCAATATGCGGATGACACCCAGCTCTATCTGATGCTGGGTGGCCGGTCGGACTCGGGTCCCGATGACCTGTATCGGGCACTTGAAGCTGTGGCTGGTTGGCTCCGACTGAGTCGATTGAAACTAAACCCGGCAAAGACGGAGGTCCTGGGCTTGACTCGGACCGGGACAGGATTGGGGTTCCCTCTCCCGACCTTCGATGGGGTGCCTTTGGTGCCTACGTCTGGGGTTAGGAGTCTGGGAGTCCACCTGGACTCCGCCTTAACGATGGAGGCCCAGGTGGCAGCCACTGTCAAGTCCGCCTTTTTCCATCTTCGGCGGGCTCGGCAGTTGGCCCCCTACCTGGACCGTGATGATCTAGCCACAGTGATCCATGCGACGGTCACCTCGAGGCTAGACCACTGCAACGCTCTCTACATGGGGCTGCCTTTGTCGCAAATCCGGAGGCTGCAACTGGTGCAGAATGCTGCGGCCAGGCTGTTAATGGGTCTCTCTAGAAGGGACCATATTCAGCCTGTGCTGAAAGCGCTGCACTGGTTGCCAATAGCGTACCGGATTCGCTTCAAAGTGCTGGTTCTTACCTATAAAGCCCTATATGGTCTGGGTCCAGCCTACCTGAGGGACCGCCTTTCCCCGTATGTTCCCCCAAGAGCGCTACGGTCTGGGGCCCAAAATCTTCTAACTATACCGGGCCCCAAGGATGGGGGTCACGAGGGCTAGGGCTTTCTCGGTGGCGGCCCCTACCTGGTGGAATGAGCTCCCAGAGGAGATCCGGGCCCTGCGGGACCTGGTGCAGTTCCGCAGGGCCTGTAAGACGGAGCTCTTCCACCAGGCTTTTGATTAGGGGCCGCTGCCGTCCCCCCCCCGCTATATTACCATCAATGTGGGGGGGTTGAGGGCCCTAGGAGGGGAGGAAGAACATCTGTTCAATACCTACTATGCAATGCCTACCGGGGGATGTTTGGTTTTTGTGGTCTTGTCCTCTCTGATATTCTGAAATGGATGCTGTGAAGTTGAGCACCTTATTGTTTGCTTGGGTTTTAAACTGTATATTGTGTTTTGTACTAAAGTATTTGATGTTTTTTATGAGCAAGTTTTATGCTATGTAAGCCGCCCTGAGCCCTACGGGGGAGGGCGGGGTATAAATTTAACAAATAAATAAATAAATAAATTTCTCTCCCCCCCCCACTTTTTGACAACTCTGAAGTGGGGAGAGGGGCTCCAAACAAGGGGATACCCTGCCCCCAACTGGGGATTGGCAACTCTACAGACACAGTATGTTGAATTCTGTATCCATCCCTCAAAGGTGTTTGTACGACAGAAATGGTGGTAGCAGACCATGCCATCAAGCTGTAGCTGATTTATGGCAGCCTCATAGGCATATCAGGTCCTGGCTACATAAGCAACCCTGTTGTTGTTCAGATGCACAGTCGAGTCCGACTCTTCGCGACCCCATGGACCAGATCACGCCAGGCCTTCCGATCTTCCGCCGTCCTCTGAAGTTTGCTCAATTTCATGTTCATTGCATCTATGACACTGTCTAACCATCTCATCCTTTGCCATCCCCATCTTCTTTGACCTTCAATCTTTCCCAGCATCAGGGTCTTCTCCAGTGAGTGCTCCCTTCTCATTTGGTGGCCAAAGTATTTGAGCTTCAGTTTCATTATCTGGCCTTCCAGGGAACAGTCAGGGTTGATTTCTTTTAAGATTGACTGATTGGATCTTCTTGCAGTCCAAGAGACTCTCAAGAGTCTTCTCCAGCACCATAGTTCAAAAGAATCTATTCTTCGGCGCTCGGCCTTTTTTATAGTCCAACTCTCGCAGCCATACATGACTACTGGGAATACCATTGCTTTGACCATGCGGACTTTTGTTGGCAGGGTGATGTCTCTGCTTTTTATCATGCTGTTTAGGTTCGCCATCGCTTTCCTCCCAAGGAGCAGGCGTCTTTTAATTTCATGGCTGCTGTCACCCTGTAGGGTGCACATTAAAATTTTGGAGACATGGCCCATATCAAGGTTGGCATGTTCCACCACATATATATATTTTACTTAGGAAATTTGAGGCATTTGGTCCTGTTCACTTAGAAACAACCCTGTGAGGTGCATATTAAAATTTAGGAGACCTGGCCCAAATTAGGGATGGAATGTTCCACCTGGAGTTGGCAACTCTTAGTACTTTATTATTTTTACAATAAGAGGTTCTATAACTTTAAAACTAATCAGGATACTATCAGCTGCAATCAATGTGGTTTCATAAAGCTGTCCCAGTAGGCCGGATACTTTGGAGCATGTTTGGTCCTGTTCACATAGAAGCAACCCTAGAGGTGCATATTAAAACTTAGGAGACCTAGCCCATAAGTGAGTATATACTGGCGGCTTTATGGTCCATATATTATGCTATGTATTTATATTCTTTATTCTAAGGAGTTACTCTCTTTTACAGAGAAGTTGAATAGCATCATCCTGTTAAGAAACTGGTATGAGACTTCATATGTTGGTAAGATACATGAGACTCTGTGTAACAGTGATTATATATTGTTATTAAGCATCATTGTTTAGAAGCTATATTGTTATAAAGCATTGCTGTATTTTATTCTTTTACAATTTTGGATTTCTATAGTTCTTTGTTCCTGAGGAAGGACCAGGAGTCTGAAACACTATAAACAACTTAGGGAAAGTGTTGGATATCTTCTCTGGACTTGACTGTTTCCCTTCATGGATTTTGTGGATTTTTCATTTCCATATGTAATATTTGTTACTGATATTGCTAATTATATGCTGCTTTTCACTTTATTGAAGTCTCTTTTTGACATTTATACTTGCGGGTATTTCAGCTCATGGTTGTTTTGCTGTTCCTTGCTAACCTCATAGGGTTGTCAAGACAAAATACATTCAGAGGTGGTTTGCCATTGCCTGCCTCCATATCATGACCTGGGCCTTCCTTAGTGGTCTCCCATCCAAGTACTAACCAGGGCCAACCCTACAACTTCCAAGATCTGATGAGATCAGGCTACCCTGGGCTATACAGGTCAGGGTCAATGCTTCCTCTAAGCTGTGGAGTCCTGAGAGCAAAAATTCTACTTTCTGAGCTACCAGCATTAAAGTTATGAGCAGGCGATCGGGCTACTGCATAAATTAGTTTGCTCTGGAGCCATCCTTCCTAAGCTAAGACAAAAATGTGTGAGCTGGAGGCTAAAAAACTCTGAGCTAGCTCATACTAACTCAGCTTAAAGGGAACACTGGTCAGGGTACCACAGAACTAGCACAAATGAATTTTAAAAATCAATGAATCCATTTTTTTTCTTCTGTCCCTTCTTCCATGGTTCACAATCTTCCATCATACAAATAATGAAATAAAGCCAACAATCTGGATTTGAGCTTTGGTACTGGGGCTGATTTCCCTCTATGGAGAATGGATTTAGAGTAATTTTTAAAAGAAGAGGAAGAAACTGCGAGCAGCTTCAAGAAAAGGTTCACTTTGGACTGATATCACCAGAAAACCACGAGTAAACAATTGCACGTGCCTGTGTGTAATTGTGTTTTTATGTTGTTGTAAATACTGTAGCTTGCATCACTGGGCACCTCTTCCCGGTGTCCTTTCATTTATCTTTCCCAAATGTTTGCCTCTGTTCTTCAAACAGAGGGGGCAAATGCCAGGAGCCACAAAGGGTACTGATGCAAATAAGCAACCCTGAATTCACCCACCAATTTCTAAGTGTGATACTTGTATTTAAGCATGGCAAATACCAGGACACCTGCACGGAGCAAATGTTTCCAGGCTTGTGGATTAAAGATGACCTGGTCTGAGTTAGACCTAGATTTACAGTATGTCCCTCTTTACTAGGAATACTCCCTATGTTGCCCTTGCTCTGACCTGGATAGCCCAGGCTAGCCCAATCTCATCAGGTCTTGGCAGTTCACGGTCAGCCCTGGCTAGTATTTGGATGAGAGACCACCAAAGAATGCCAAGGTCAGACACAGAGGCAGGCAATGGCAAACCACCTCTGAACATCTCTTGCTTTGAAAACCCTATGGGTTATCGTAAGTCAGCTGTGACTTGATGGCCAAAAGAAGAAGAAAAGGCCCTAGTTCTCCTTTTGGGGGAATTCCTTGATAAAATGTTAATGCAAAGAATGTCTATCGTTATTCAGGGTTAGGAGGGCATAGTTCATTGGTAGACTACCTGCTTTGTGTTCAGAAGATTCCAGGTTTAGTCCTTGGCATCTCCAGGTAAAGGATGGTTGGTAACAGACTCTGGACTGCCCCTGTCAGTCAGAGTAGGTAATACTGATCCATAGGGATGCCAAGTCCCCCCGGGGGGCGGGGAAACCCCTGCCCGGGAGGCCCGTTCCCCGCCGCCGCTGGACTGGGCCCCCGGGGGGAACCCCACCCCCAAAGCACGTCACACGGAAGTGACGCAAGCACGTCAGGGACTTTGGGGGCGGGGCCACAATCATCCGAGGCCCCGCCCCCAATGTCCCCGACATGCTTGCGTCACTTCCATGTGACGTGCTTGTGGCGTGCACGCATGCGAAGACTCCCGGAGCAAGGCTGGACTCCCCCGCTCCGGAACAGGTAAGCACTTGGCAACCCTACTGATCCACCAGGACAAAGGTTTGCCTTAGTGACAAAGCACCTGTTTTGCATACAGAAGATCTCCGATTCCATCCCCTGCTTTCCCAATAAACCGATCTCATGGAACAAGGCCTTTACCTACATGTGACCCTGGAAAGCTGCTATGGGTCAGATCAGAAAACACTGAGTTAGGTAGGCCAGTGGCTTGACACAGTAAAAGGCATGGGTTACCAACATGGTGCCCAGGGATGTCATGACACCTACTGAGACCTTTCCTGGCACCTAGTGAGTATGTTTATATAGTGGAAGGGGCAAGGTAGGGCTTCTGATTGGCCCAACAGGGCTTCTGATTGGCCACTAGAGATCTGTTTGGCTGTTCAGATTTTGGCCATTGATTGGCCATTGGCCCAGCAGGGCTTTGAATTGACCATTGGAGATCCGTTTGCCTGTGCAGACTTTTAAAAAGTTGCTTCAGCAGCAGTGTCTTCCACAGCATTAGGATATTAATTGTGTAACAGAAGTCAAGCTGTGTGGATTTACTGCCTCTGATCAGGTAGTAATTTGCTTAAACTTGTTGTAGGGAGGAAATTTGAATTGTATTGTTTTATCATGATAAATTTGTAAGTTTTGGGGTTTGCTCAGTTTTTGTTCTTATAAATTCTGTATAGTATTTGTATCTTTTATGCTTTTGTTTCTTGTTTAGATAACAACAGCCTTTGGCTACCAGCAATAAATGCACTTAATGAAGTGTAACATACACAAGCTGAGAGTGAGCATTTTCAATAGCTGCATTGAGATGTTATGGTAAATTGTGGTTTCTAAACTATGGTTTGTTTAGAACCTGGTTAGTTTTGGCATCTGAATGTTATACAACATGTAATAGTGGGAGGGTGGGCTGGGCTCTGGAAGTTATGCTTGGCATGAAAACAGGAGTGTAATAATCATGTCCCTGTCTTCACCTGGGAGATGCTGCACATATCAGAGTACATATTCTTTTGCATTTTGATTTTTGGTCAATACAAGGAAAAGAATGTTCATGGGTGTGAAAGTCTGCAAAGAATCATGGAGCAAAAACATATGTAGATGCCATGTAGGAATGTAGATGTCATGTAGAAATGTAGGAATTGTTTAGTGTGTTTTGTTCCATTTTTAGAAGGCTTCACAATGTGCATTTATATCTTTGGAATATTTTTACCCTGACTTTTTATGAGCATGTGTACAAGTGGTTTATGTAGCACTTGTTGTTAGGGCTGTCCTCTGATTAATGAAATCCTAGGTAGTCATATGAATTTGAGTTAATTAGTTAAATCTGTTTCAATGTGCTTATGGACAAAACAATACTACTGAAGAAAAAATACATTTGGGGGATGATGCATGGCCAAGTTGCAGTGTCATTTGCCACTGTATTTGAGAGGAGGGGAATTGTTTCTTCTAGGGGACCATCCACTACCCACAGGTTTTGTAATTTCTTGTATTAACATGTGGACTTACAATGCAATCCAGTCTGTCCATTGACTAAGCCCAGTTTTGACTGGAGTAACTCGGCATGGAATTGCATCCATAGACCAGCAAGTCCCACTCAGTCATAAAACGTATCTTGAATGCATGAAGCTGCCTGTTACTGAATCAGAGCATTCAGCCATCAAGGTCAGTATTGTGTGCTCAAACCAGCAGCAGCTCTCCAGGGTCTCTTTTATTTCAATTACTACCCAAGCTTTTTAGCTGGAGTTGCCATAGATTGTACCTTGCATGCCAATCAGATCCTTTGCCACTAGTCATGGCCTGTCCCCTTATCGTGGTCCAGTCACCATCTCTCAAATTTAATGTTGTTCTTTGAGAACATGTGCACCATCTTGAGCTCATAAAATAATAAAAATGCAAGTGGGAAAGGGATGATACTTACATATATCTCTCCATAGGATTGCGCTGTTAGACTTCGTTGGAATTAGCAGTGGTTGTATAAATAGCCAAGTGCTAGTATCAATCATCCTAATCTGGCAACAAAGTGAGTATGACATAAGTGGTCAGTGGATAGCAGGAAAGATGGTATTCAGCCTATTGTGTGGGAGATGTTTCATTGGCTGTGATACTGGACCTGTTGGATAGAAGATACAGCTGTCGGGTCTTGTTATCCCGTTCCTCCCCCGACACTGCCTTCCACTCTACAGAATGAAAACTTGCATTTGGAAGAAGTCTGCAAACACATTTGGGTGGGGAAACTCATGCAATCTGGTGGCTTGATTTCAGCATCCTCAGAGGCTTCCAAGCAGCCTGTAGACTTTCTTTTTCTTTCTCTAACGAGACGCTAACAGGAACAAGCTTTAGCTGACATACTTATACCTCTGTGACATTTCTGGTGGTTGTCTTGGGGTATCCCAGGATTTCTCCATTTTTCAAGCAGAATGAGTTTGCCTTTGTGTCTGTGGCAAGGGTTCTGGTATGGAACTATACCTTTTCCATATGTCTCATCTCTTGGCCCTCCCGAAGAGATGCGTAAAGGAAATATTCTAATGACAGTTAGAAACGCTTTGATCGTCATCCAAGATTGCACTCATGGCTTTGAAATGCAACTTTGGCAGTGCTGGAGTCTGGCTTCCTTGGCATGGGCCCATTTGACTGACATTATGTTCTCCGTCATAGGACCCCAATAACCTTGAGAAGGCTAAACATGGCTCACAGATTACACTGGGGGGGGGATGACACTTCCCCCCACTAACGGCTATTCCACGCTACATTAAGCAAAGGCAGCAGCCTCACTGTTGGGGGAAATAAGTTGGCTGTCCATGATAACTGGAAAATCTATCCCGGGAACTTGCACAAGTCACAGTAGATGTGATGCTGGAGTTGCATGATTGAAACTCCCAGTGTGTGTATGTTTGGCCCTGAAGAAGCAGCCGCAGGGATAATGAATGGAAGTCATGGCAGTGTGTGTGTGTGGGGGGGTAATTCTCCTCCCCTTGCTGTTTCTCAAACAAAAATACTCCTCCAGCTGCTTGTAAGAGGGAGGAACAGACCAGAACAACGCAGGTACTTGTCTTTTCCCCCTTGATTTCTTTCATTAAAACTAGTTTGGGGGAGGGCATTTGTGGTCAAGGAAACAGCAAGAAAGAAGTGTTAATCCTCAATACCTCTGTGCTATAGCCTCAATTCATAATCTGAAGCAATTGGGAGAGGACTAGGGCACTCTTGGTGTAAAACTGGGGGTGACTCAGATAGACCATGCTGTAGAACCCACATGCAGACCTATGAGTTGGCAGTGAAGATTTTACTGGTGTATCAGATGAAACTCATCCAGCTCAGTTTTTTAGGGTGGTTTGTTGAGACGTAGCCTGGTACCTGGGGTGTTGGGGACATCTGTTTGTCCTTTCCCTGTGGCTAGATTCAGACTGCTTTTGCTGGTGGGTGCTTACAGGGTCCTTAGGGGTGTGAGAGCCATCACTTGCCTCTTGAGCCATGCTTGTCATGACTTTAGGAATCAGGGTAGGAGCCTCTAGTTAAAACGGTTAATACCTCATTGAACAAAGAGGATTCCATGGAACTCTGTCCACATGGCAGCCATGTTGGCTTGGCTGCAATTAGAGATGCCAACCTCCAGGTGGGGGCTGGGGATCTCCCAGAATCACAGCTCCTTTCCAGACTACAGAGATTGCTAGGATAGGTCCAAATAACAATTTTCTTTATGATAGATACAATACCTGTCCCCCAGAGGAGCAAGTACCTACTCCCCCACTTGTGAGATGCTCAAAAGATCAAAAGTTTAATTCTGCTGGTTATAGCTTTTTACAAATGGTAAATGGCATTAATTGCCATATTTTAAATGGTTCATACCCCACAGATTATCCAGCTGAATTTACTTATTGCTCTGGTGAGAGGAGGAGTGTTATTGATTATATTATTGTCTCAGGGAATATGTTAAGCTTAGTTGAACTATTTGAAGTCTCCTCAGAGAGTAATCATTTCCCTACCATTCTGAGATTTGTGGCACCGAACTGTGATCCTCGAATTACAGATTTACATCTGGAGGGTAATGAGGAAGGAAATGAGTATTATAGCGTACCCTGGAATGAAAGGAAAGAGAAAGAAATTGTAGAACTTTTGAGTTCTGGTGTCCTCGATGAGTGTTTAACTAAGTTAGGAATTGAGGGTCAGGATGATTTACATCTGGACGCTTATGCTCATATTATAAGAGAAATACAAAATGTAATGGGGAAGCCGTCCTTTAAACAAAATAGATTAATTAATAGTAATTCAAGGTCTTGGTTTGATAAAGAGTGTAGATCTTTGAAAAGTGCTCTTAATGCTATGTATATCAAATATAGGTGTGATGAAGATAAGGACACCCTAGAGGACATGAAAATCTTAAAGAAACAATATAAGGCCTTGATACAGCGAAAAAAGAAGGCCGCCATAGCCCTTGCATGGGAGCAATTAAGCTCAGCATGCAGAGATAAAAATCCCTGTTTATTCTGGAATATGGTCTCTAATTGTAATACTAGACCTCCCTCAGTGTGCAGTAATACAATTCTCCCTGAAACTTGGGAAAATTATTTTGAGCAGCTCTACCAAGGTCAGGATGAGGCTGCTTCAGGTTCCTGGATATAGCTACCTTACCCTCTTGGTCCCCTGTGCATCCTCAAGAAATTAAGAACCTCATACAGACCCTGAGTTCCAACAAAGCCCCAGGTTCTGATCTTATATGTGCAGACCTGATCAAGAGGAACCTCGAGTGGTGGGTTCCAGTTCTTGCTACCTTATTTACAACTATAGATAGAACTGGTAGAATACCTAAAGACTGGGGGGTGGCAATAATAGTGCCTATTTACAAGAAAGGGAACAGAGAGGATCCTGTTAATTATAGGCCGATCAGTCTGCTAAGTATAATAAGTAAGCTTTATTCAAAACACTTACAGTGGAAGCTGAAAGACTGGATGGAGCAGGAAGGTCTTTTGAGACAGGAACAAGCAGGCTTTAGAGAGGGACGGTCATGTTTAGATCAGTGTGTGATATTGAATCACTTGATTTCCAAATACTCTTCGAATTCTTTAACCTCATTGTATGCAGCTTTCGTAGATTTTAAATCCGCATTTGATTCTGTCTCAAGAACAATCCTATGGGAAAAGTTGAAATCTTCTACGATAGATAGGCGCTTACTGTTTTTATTGAGCGCTCTTCACAAAAATACTTTTATTAGGGTACGATGTAATCCTCAAGGTCATCTTACTAGGATGATCAGGTCAGATAGAGGAGTAAAACAAGGATGTATCTTGGCACCTCTTTTATTTAATATTTACATCAATGACATGGTACAGTTTTTGTACAAACCTGAATTTCATCCTCCAAAGCTTGCAGACAGACACATCTCAATCTTGCTTTATGCAGACGATGCCGTCTTGCTTTCTAGGACCCCTAAGGGACTTAAGAGAGCTATGTGTGCTCTTATGCAATACTGTAATCAGAATTGCTTAGAGATAAATTATATGAAGACTAAAATAATGGCTTTTGCCAATAGGCCTAGGATGTTTAAATGGGTTATTGACTCTCGTACCATTGAGCAAGTTCGTTGCTATAGATACCTTGGAGTTGTATTTCAGTCGTCCGGTCATATGAAAGGCCATGTTGATTACCTGTCAGCTAATGCAAAGAAAAGTTCTGGAGCTATTCAAAGGTTCTTCTGGTCCAAAGGAGGTCGTAACTTAGAAGCTGCCATTAAGTTATTCACTGTAAAGGTATTACCCCAATTATTATATGGAGCTCCTTTGTCTCTCCTGACAAACTTGACCTTACTTGAAAGAACACAATCGAAATTTTTAAGAGCTATATTTCAAGTTCCAACAAGCGTTTCAAATGCTGCAATCCGTTTAGAGGCTGGCCTGGTTATGGTCGAGGCAAGATTGTGGATTGCTGCATTTTACTATTGGTTAAAATTGATTTTTTTACCCATTGGCCTTTCCCATACTATGATGCAAGATAACTTTGTTCCTTCATGGCGGAAAAAGATAGAAGATAAACTGGTCTGTTATGGTTTTTCAAAACAGTTTATTCTGTCTTTGGGACATGATCAGGCTAGATCAGTTCTAAAACAAAGAATATTAGATGTTGAACGGCAGATGGACGTGAGCAGGATTAGGAGCCCTGTATTTGATGTAAGTTCACTTAACAAGATAGTTGTGAGACCTTACATCAAATATTTAGATATCAGCAATCATAGAAGAATTTTTACCCTATTAAGATACAACGCCTTACCCTCAGCCATAATGGAGGCCAGATTTACTAGATCATTGAGGAAAAGTTGTATATGTGGGATGGGATCTGATGAAACATTGGAACATGTAATTTTCGATTGTCTTATATATCATAATATCAGGGAAGTTTTGATCAAGCCTATAGTTAACTCCTTTCCAGGTCGTAATAGAAGGATACTTTTGTCAATTATGCTGGCAGGAGATAATCAAAAGTTGATTAGGATGGTTGCCAAATTTGGTTGGTTGGCATACCAAACTAGGAAAGAGATAAAGGACAGATAGGCCTAAACCTAATTTTTAATCAAAATTCTGATTCTATTATTTCTGTATTTTAAAGTTTTTAGATCTTATTTATAATTTTAGATGCCGATATATTTTATAATTTTACTGCTCCTGTAACTGTATTTACTTGACTACAGAGATCAGTTCCCCTGGAGTAAGTGGATGCTTTGGAGGATGGACTACTCTATGGCATTGTACCCCACTGAAGTCCCTGTCTTCCCCAGGCTCCACCATATCCAGGAGTTTCCCAATCTGGAGATGGCAACCCTACCCCCCTTCTTCCGCTGGTGGCCAAGGGGGACCTGGCAACCCTAGCCGCAATCTTTTCAAGAAGCTTGTAGTAAAGCAGTTTTGGAGTGACTGCATGAAAGCCCTCTGATGCTGTGGGGCAGCAGGAAAACTGGCTTCCCAGTAGTATCCAAATCGGGGCAAATAACCAGTGTGGAAGACCTTTATGTCTCCTAAAGCAACAGGGAAAGGACCCTATGGCCTTCAGGAGACAGCCCTTTCCATAGGGGTGGAGACAAAGCTGGGGACATTCTCACTCTTGTTGATAAAATCCTCATCTGCCAGACAGAGGGTACCATCAGGGAAGCTTGTCTGAGGACCTGATCTGGCATGTGAGTTTACAATTACAATTCCCACACTAGTGTCATGTACACAATGTTGAGCTTAAACCAGACAGGGCTAGTTTTTAATGCCCTGCTAGCCCATGAAATTCCAGGTGATGGGATTCTGGTCTTGCGGGACCTTGCAGTGTGGTTGTGATGATAAAAATGAGATAATACCATGAATGCCACCTAGGGTTGCCAGGTCCCTCCTAGCAACTGGTGAGGGGTGGGGACTTATCAGGAGTGTAAGGGTGGCCCAGGCTACATTGCCGGCAGTTCTGGCATGTACCAGAAGTGATGTCATCACATTGTGACTTTGCAGTGACATTCTGGTGTTTGGGGGGAAACTCTATGGTAAAAATGGCTTCTGCTGTAGAGCTTTTGCCCAGATACCAGAGCATCATTGTGACATTGCCAGTGTGATGACATCACTTCTAGTACCTGCTGGAAGCGACATTGCCACATTGCTGGTGACATAACTTGGTCCTCCCTCCTGCTCTTGGTAATCCCCCCACCACCAGCTGATTGGCAGTGGGGGGTGGAGGATCTCCCACCTCCAGTGGCGGCTGGCAAACCTAATACCACCTTTAGCGTCCTGGAAGAGGAAAGACAGGATTTAAAAAAGTGAGGAATACATGCAAATATGATTCCTGTGGCTTGAATATGAGAAAATTTCCTCTGCAATAATCTCCCAGGGTACCATTCAGAGGTCTATTTCTCGCTACATTGGCAGAACTGGCTCTGGGCTCTGCCACTTCAGACGACATATTGGGTGCACACAATTGGTTGCTTATCTATCTTTGGCCCCGTTCACACGAGGCGATTTGGCCCGGGAACGGGACAGTTTGGAGGCGGATCAAAGCAGCGCGATCACACCACAACATCTGGGAAGCGTTCTGCTTCCGCCTCCAAACTGGCCCAAACCCGGGAAGAACCGCCTCAAACTGAACCACCTACCTCGGTGGTTCAAACGGATGAGGCGCCTCTTCCCGGGCGTCTGATCGCCGGCGCTCCCTTGCGCCGGCTCAAGCCCGGGCCGGAGCCGAACTGCGCATGCTCCGACATGCGCAGATCGGCCGGCTCCCGGTTAGAGCCGTCTTTTCTCTCCGGCGTTTGATCGCGCCGGGGAGAAAAGGCGGCTCGGCCGGGGGATCCGGGGGATCCCGCCGAGCTGTATCAACGTTGGCGCGGCTTTTAAAAGCCGCGCTTTAAAGGGCTTTTCCCCTGCCGTGTGGCAGGGGCCATAGAAAACTAAATTACAAGGATCCTCCTTGTTAGGGTTGCCAGGCATGCTGAAAACCCAGAAGTGACATCATGTCACTAGGAATTGCCAGAAACTCTGTGGTAAAATCACAGAGTTTCCGGTGATTCCTAGAGAGGACTGGCATCAATTCTGGGTTGGTTTTTATATGTTTTTCTCCCACTGCCACTTGGAGAGGTGCCAAGAAATGGGAGCTGGGACAGGGAATTCTCCACCCCCCGGAAGGAAACTTGGCAGCCCTGGCCCTTTCCTAGCTTTCCCCCCTGATAGGTTGTTTTTCTGTATGTAGGGAATTTTTTTACATAGAAGAGCATTCCATTATTTAACCCCCTACTGGGTTAACCCCTTACTGGCTTCATTTGACTCCTAATACCTTCGTTTTAATTATTTTTTATTTATGCCCATTGGATGACTGCCCCCACCTTTTCCCAAACAGTATGTCTTGCTGTATCATGCATACCAAAGTAGCCCTTGGAAAACACAGAGTGATTCTCTTCTAGTTATTATTGCTGGTAAACTGCTGTTTTAAAAGAATTTACCTAGGCTATTGTCCACCAGTAAATCCTGACTTGAATGATGCAGTGGAAATGGTTGTTAAGAAGACATGGCCTATTTGGTAGATCCCTCTCCCAATTCCCAGGCTGAGTTCAGACTGGCAGGAGGGAGTCATGGCAAAAAAGAGCCGGAAGAAACTGTTCCGGGTTTTCCCATTCACACTGCAGCGACTGATGCGGGAGCATACCGGGAAGAGGCGCAAGGGAGCGTTCACACTGTTGGCCTGGAGGCACGGCTCTAAGGCGCGGCTTTCTTTTTTTGTAATCTGGAGATATGCGCATGAGTGCTTATGCGCATGAGCGCATAAGAAAAATGCGGCTTTTGGCATTCACACTTTGTTGGTGCAGGATGGACATGGGATAATCGTGCTTTCCAGGGTTTGCTACCACTTTCACCAGGTATCTTTTAAACTCGGGAGCGAAGCGTTATAAAACAGGTTGAGTACGAGTGGGGAACGCCTGACAGGTGTGCCCGTGTGAACAGCCCATTTAATCCGGTTGTGGAACATTTCTGAAACGCGCGTAAATCAGGGCAAACTGCCAGTCTGAACTCGGCTCCAGTGTCTGTGACATATGCTCCAACTGTTCCTACTTTCCAGGGACAATCCCTAATTTTTACCACCTGTCCCTGGTAAAATGCTGTCCCTGTTTTCCCCCACTGTCTGCCTTTGTGGGGATTCCTTGTTAAAATGAGTGAATTTTGTGAGTTTGGAGAGTTATCATTTTTCCAGGTTCAACTTTCTTCCCTAAATTTTCTCAAAAGTTAAATAAGAGATGAGTAGCTGGATCCGTCAGTTCTCTAGTGCGTACACTTTCAGTATCAATGTATGCACACGTATAGTAAGTCACCATGCAGTGCATTGTCTGTTGTGCCATACACTGTAGCTGCTGAGATGTGTTCTGACCCATCAGAACATGTTACCAGACAGTCATATGTTTTCTAATGTATCTTTCCTCCAAGAACAAACGTCATCTTGTTTTGGAAATCCAAGGAGGAGAGGAAATGTATACAGCTTGCAACCAACTGAGCAGAACCTTCAACAGTGTGTAATAGTGCAGGGAAAAGGAAAGGCCTTGGACACTGATCTTCAGTATGAGAACAGGACTGTTACAAACGTGCCCGTTTTTACTTTTCAAATGTTGGAGGGTGTGCTGTGGGATCAGTAGGGTTCATTCCATGTTTGTTTAGGGCCGGCCAAGTTCTTTCGGCTGGGTGAGCAAAAGCCGGCGTTGATTTCAACAGTAAAAAAGATAGACGCTGAGGTTGGGGATGCTGCAATAGGGAAGGCCTGGCTTACTGTCCTTGCTTGCTGAATGATTAATGGGACTGAGGTTGGCCTGACCTGGAAGAGCTTGTATAGTGTTCTCAGCCAATCAGGAAACTGGACAGGAGCCAATCAGAGCCTGGGGAATCCTGTGGCCTGCAAAGAATGTTGGACAATGCTGTGATCCTTTCTGGTGGTGAAGGCTGTCCAACTAGTTGAGGCTTCCCATCCCTGATTTGAATCCCACAGGAGTGGAGTGTTTTGGGTTTTGTCTCATAAGGGTGAAGCAGTCAGCTCATCATGTTTTCTGGATGATGCTCATCTTCCTGTCCCCCCTCCATATTTCTAACTTCATTCTTCAAACCACAACAGCATGTAGACTTGCCCTCCCTGTTCTTCCCTTCAGCCGTAGACACTGCAAATTCCAGTATCAGCCTGTACCACAGTGTGGGCCAAAACTCAGAACAGGTGTAAGTTTGTGCAACTGCAAGGGTTTGGGGGGGAGGGACTCAGTTGCGCAAACGAGCACCAGATGTGAACTGAAGTCTTGCTTGTTTCTCAAGCTGGAGTCAGAGGTGTTTGGCTCTGGCGGAGATGGGGGAGTAAAGGATTGCTACAATAGGAGTGAATTTCCAACACCAGCCCAAAGGCAGCACGTGCAGATTCCGGTTACTAAATTGGAAATGTCATTCTTTAAAGACATGTGTTGTGTGTGTGTGAAAGAGAGAGAGAAAACAAGAACGAACAGCTATCCACTGGCAATTGACTTGTGGATAGAAAAGCTGAAAAGATTGCCATGAATTAGTATGCAATAACCTCCGGAGGAAGCATTAATATTTCACGACATGCTCAGTCACTATTTACTGGGGACAGGACCCTATTCTACGGCCCACTGTTCCTCTTTTGTCCCATGTTTGAGTTTTGGGTGACACCTTGTGATTTGTATTTCAAGTGTTATTCTTCAGGGCTCAGCTTGTTCCTTCAAGCATCTCCAAAAGTTGAATCTTGGAGTGTATCTTTAATCAAAAGAGAACCACATAGAGATAAGAGAAACACAAATCAGAAGGGGGATATAGGCTATTTCACAGTAAGTGAATACATGCAAGTTAGAGTAGTTGCAGATTTCCACTGCCATAGTGAGTGTACTGCAGGCAGTTATTCCTCTGTTCTGCAACTCTGACAGACCTCCCTGTTTGTTTGATATCTGCAGTCTACAGTAGACTATAGGGAGGGAAGGCAGCATGGTATAGCCCAATCTCATCAAATCTCAGTAACTAAGTAGGGTCAGTACTTGATGGGAGACCTCCAGGGAAAACTCTGCAGAGGAAGGCAATGGTAAACCACCTTTGCTTCTCACTTGCCAGGGTCACCATACATTAACTGCAACTTGACAGCACTTTACACACACATTGTGTTACATTTCGGGCTAAAGCTGGCACTGTTACTCTACCTGGGGTTTCCAGGATATACAAATACATTGACCGATATCTGAAGGTCCAGTCCAAGGGTCAGGGTAGGAGGGTCTAGGGGTCCAGTTCCAAGGCTTGGGAACAGGTGCAGGATACAGGTGTCTGGGTCCCAGGCTTCAGGAGCAGCAGGGTCAGGGTAGAGCACACAGGGGGATAACAAGCGAGATCAGGGTGTTCCTTTTATTTGCACCTTTTGCTGACTCATCCCCCAAGGGCCAAGTGTTGCCCCTTACAGTCACCTTCACCTTCCTACACGTGCAGACCTTTTTCCTGTTTTCCTGTTAGCCTGTGAGTTCTGGTCCTGTAAAGGCTCTGCTCCAGGATCTAATGCTGACCATTGCTGAGTGGCCAAGTGGGGACTCCTTCGTCTCTCCTGAGCCACCAAGTGCACTATTCATCTATGCTCTGCTGGCTTAGGAGAGGCTGGGGGGAGGGGGGGAAGAAGCCGAGCTCTGTGGCTTCTCTTTCTTCTCCTGGAAGTTCAAGCAGCCTAGCCATGACTGGGAAGCATTCTTACTTCCCAATGCTTCCCCTGTTGAGTTTGCTGCTGGATCCATCTGCTCAGGTGGGAATTCTGTTGGTATAGGGCCCAATTCTTCATATTCCAAGAGGGGGGAGGAGGTGGCAGCTGACTGGCCCATGACACACTGTAGACTATGAAACAAGATAATACAGGAGAAAAGAACCTTCTCTCACATCCACCCAGCTCATCAGTATATATCACTGCAGAAGATATGACATTGCAAACCAGGAGCATAAATACTGGGCTGGAGAATCCTTGGTTCAAATCCTTACTCAGCCATGAAGTTCACTGGGTGATCTTGCGTATACTTAGCAGAGTAATAAGCAATGCAGCACACGTGTCATTAGCTTTAAGAAAAGTTTACTAGAAAATAGGAAAGGGTTACATTGAGTTAAAAATAACAAAGTAATTGGAGCCCAGAGGTGCTACCTTACTCACTGGTAGCCCTAAATAGCAGGTCATTCCACTTCTAACTTGAACCAAAACCCACAAAGTCAGGCCAAGGAAGGCACTCGTGTTTCTGTGTGCACCTATGTCCTTTGTCTCCACAACTGTTTTTTCCTGCTCCATCCCTCAGGATACCAAGATAAACCAATCATACATTCAAATGTTTAGTGATCCTTACTGAAGCTAATCAGGGACCCATCTCCCACCTTTTGTCTATACCTAGGAACCTATTCAACCTTACTTGGCAGGATCATCAGTGGTCATCAAACCCATTCCGCTAGCTCCAGTAGAGCCACCCAGCACCTGGCTAATCCCGTAAATGCTATTGTAAATCCAGACTCTGCCCCTCTGGAACTTCATTAGTCACACCCTCCTGATGCTGCACCCCCTGGAACCCCTCATTGCTCCAGGTAATCTTTTGTCTTCACCTGAGACAAACCCCTCACGACCTCCTATTGGTATGCATTGTATTCCAAGGTCTATATCCATCCACGCGCATGGCCATCAAGGTGTGCACTCAGGATGGCACCTATAGTTTAAGTACATCCCCAGAGTCTCTTCTTTGGGGCTTTCCCATAGTGCATAACCCTGGCCATTGGCACTATTCTTTTCAAGGACCTATGCATGTCTGGACAGATAGTATCACCCCAGAACTGACCATTCTATTCTCTATCAATCACCTCTGTTTTCTTAGTTCTATATTGTTCTTTTTGAATGCTTAGTGTGCTTGTAATTAGGGAAATTCTTTAATAAAAACTATTTAATTTACTCTTCAAATCTAGAGTCTTCCTACTGTACCAGACCTTGGTATAAACTGGTGTGTGATCCCTGGTACCCCTCTGGCCTTGCCTGCCACCTAGCTAATTTCCCCAAACAATAAGGCAGGCCATTGGGAGTAACATCCTGACTGGCTCCCTAGTTCTACATCTTGCTCGTTTGTGTGTGTGTGTGTGAGAACAAAGGGAGAGAAAGTTTTCCCCAGAGCCCCACCTGTTGTGTACGTGACAAACAACATGTAGCATCCTCAATATATTGATCAGCCAATAACAGCTCCCAAACTTATCTCATTAGGAATAACATCTTCTTTTCTCTGGTGGATAGTACATGCCTAACACCTAATTGGTTCTAAGATATTTAGCTAAGAATTACCATACATAAACAAACAGGTTAACTTTCTCATGACTGAAGTGAGACCTATGCAATATCCCAACAGACCTTGATGGCCTTGGGCCATTGTCGTAACAGATGTGCTGTCTTGGGATTCTCAACAGGCCTCGCTAATGGTGCCCTTTAGTTGGCTATTCTAAAAGACAGCAGGGCTTCTGTCTACTTAGTTGTGGACCCTTCTGTTTGAAACCACATACCAGAGGAGGGACAGAAATCTACTTTACTAGCTTTTAATAAGGCACATAGAACTGTCTTGTTAGCATGACTCTTGGTGATTCATTGGTACTATGAGTTGCAAAATTCCTGGAGATTTGGGGGTGAAACCTGGGGAGGGGAAGGACCGCAGTCAGATATAATGCCATAGAGTCCACCCTCCAAAGCAGCCATTTTGTCCAGTCGAACTCACGTCCCACTGTAATGTGAACAACAACAGTAATTCTGGGAGAACTCTGGGCCTCACCTGGAGGTTGGCTAACCTAATTCTGTTTCATATTTGTTCTGTTTTAGTTGCGTTTAGTATCTTTGACAAAGAATCAAAAGCCACCCTGAATGTAAGAAAGCCAGGGTGTTCTAAATTAATATAATTATATGTAAGTTGAGGCAGCAGCAAGTTGGATATGAGGTGAATTGATAGTAGGTTTGTTTGACTGCTAAGTAATTCCATGTATGTGTGAGGAATTCTCAGCATTAAAGGTGCACTCTTGGAGAGATTCAGTATGAGACACTTTTTTGTTTTGTTTTGCAATTTGAAATTGTTCAGCGTACTAGGGGACTGTAGCACAGTGTAATGCTTATCAGTTTGCAAACAGAATGTCACAGGTTCATTCATCAGCTTTTTCAAGTAAGGTGTGTTAGATTGTAGGTTTGGGGAAGGACCTTTGCCTGAGAACTTGGAGAGCCACTGCCAGTCATAGTAGGCAGTAGTAATAGATTAGGAAGGTCAGATGTTAGCAGCAGTGCATATGCTTTGCATGTAGAAGGTCTTACTTTGTGATCCCAGGCATCTCTAGTTGAAGGATCTCCAGAAGCAAGAAGAGAGAGATTATTTTTTCCCCTTGCAAAGATACCTTTTGGATATCCACAGCAAGTCAGAGTAGACAGCGCTTGGCTAGAGGGCCAGGACACCATAAACATGTAATAATGACAGCAATATTGTCAACATGGGTTAAACACTTCCTCTCTTTGAGCAAAGAGATTTGTGCCTTTGAAATGTCAGGGTGGTGTAGTGGTTGGACTAGGCTTGTGGAGACCCAAGTTCATGAAAACCCACTAAGTGACACTTGGGCCAGTTGTTTCTCTCAGCCTAACCTACTTCACAGGGTTGTTGTAAAGATGTATGCTGTCATGAGTTCCTTGGAGGAAGGATGAGATGATGATGATAATATAACAACATTGACCCATGTAACTGGTTCTGGCAATAGTACCCTGGTGTGCATAATCACTGTGCAGATATATTCGTCTGAAACAAATCAACATATAGTTGCATGGGGGATGGAGGGCAATTATGCTGTCTCTGACTGATACCGTTACATCCCTGACAGCTCAAACATGATTTGGCATCAGTAATGTGGCATAGCAATCCTTTGAATGTTGTATTTCAGCCTTCTTAACGCCAAGCTTCCCATTTTGTTTTCTCTTGGGCAAATCAAACAAAATATTTTTGCATTATTTTCTGTTTCCCATTACCAGTCTTGCCCCCATAGAGTCCACACATTTTAAAAACATTTCTACATCAATAGATCAGAATTATGCATATAAATAAGGAGCTGTGGTGGCTCGGTGGTTAAGACGCTGAACTGCAGGCCTGAGTGCTGCATGACGGAGTGAGCTACCATCTCTAGTTCCAGCTCCTGCCAACCTAGCAGTTTGAAAGCAAGAAATTGGAAGTAAATAAATAGGTACCGCTTCGGTTGGAAGGTAACAGCGTTCCGTGCACTTCGGCATCTAGTCATGGCAGCCACATGACCATGGAAATGTCTTTGGACAGCGCTGGCTCTTGGCTTGGAAACGGAGATGAGCACCGCAACCCTAGAGTCGGATTCGACTGGCTTTCGAGCAAGGGAACCTTTATTATGCATATAAATGACACAGAAGGCACATATACCCTATGTATTGCATATAAAAATGTTATGACATGCATGCACAATGCAAACTGATCTACAAAACTATAAAGTTATTTAAAAAGGGGAGGGGGGATTTTACCCTCCTCAGGCACTGTCCCCCAATTCTCCCAACATTTGCCAGTGCAAGGCTAGGGATCCTAGCATGAGTATATTGATAAAATGTTGCCAAAGACCAAAGGATGCACCTTTATGTATGGCTGTATCGACATTCCCTTGGGTGTGATGTTTTCCCAAAGCATGAGTGCACAATGCCACGTGATGACATTGTGACTGCTCTTGTGCAAGGCTTTAGCAATGCATATGCATCAATAACAGAAAGGGTACAAATCACATGGAGGAATTCAAAGCTGTGACCTGCTGTACATGCTCTGATTTTGGAATACATTTTAGGTACTTCTAAGTTAAACTGGAATACTGGAGAAGTGGAAGGCAGAACAAAGCAAGCTTCCAGAGCCATAAAAGATCAGAATGGGGGAAATCCGTTCAATCGTATAGTGCAGGCATGGAAAGAAGTCAACCTGATGCGATGGCCAAGGCAATCCCCCCCCCCCCCACACTTCTTCAGAACATGTAGCCTTCATATTTGTTGGCTAATCTGGGCGTGGGGCAACTGGAAAAAAATATGAAGGGGGTGACATTTTCTTGGCCAGAAATGCTCTGCGGCTCAAAAAGAATTGGCTCTGTGCACCTATCTCCACAAGTGGTGCATGGATTTGCCTGATGCGCACACAGCTCTCATGAACTGCTTGCTCTTCTGTTCCATTGAACTGGGTTCCTTAAATTCTTTGTGAGGCTCCTTCCATTGCCATGATGAAGGGAAACTACGGGAGTTGGCCTGGGACTAAAGTGTTTCTATACCTCCCTGGAGAACACCCCAATGGAAAACAGATTTAGGTTTCCATCATACTGCCTTTTCCTCCTCTCCTCTCTTTCCCTTGCCTCTCACTGAGGTCATTGTCTCACAAATAGCTCCAGGATGGGTGTCCCCAAGCCCCCTTCTGCTGAATCATAGAGGAAAGCAAGCTCCTCAGAGATGCAGCTAGTGGAAGCTGTATTTCCATCCCATGCAACAGTTCGTCTCAAGATCAAATGTCACAAATATGTCCTGGAAGTTGGAGTTCTGTGACCATTAACATATTTCTCATATCTCTCCCACCCACTCCCAGCTCTCTGTGGACCCAAGGCAACGGCACTAGGCCTCTTGACTTCCTGTCATCTAAGTTTGTTCTGCACATGTCAGAACAATGCTCTGATTCTATGAGGTCTGAAAGAGGAGGTTTCCCAGGGATTCCCATTCTGTTACATCTCCTTATGCTTTGCTGTATCTCCAGGCTGAACACTGGTGCATGCGAAGGGAAGCTGTCTGTGCACAATGCTAGTGGAAGGATATGTTGGAAATGGCAAGTGCACAACAATGAGCTAAGTGAGATAAGGGGAGAGGGAGAGGTTTCCAGTGCCATATTGCAAGGCCAAGGGCCAATTCTTTCAACTGCTTTAGGGATGAGCAAAATCTTTCATTTCAGGAGGATATGGCACCTCTTTCAGGTGGATAGTTCTAGGAATTTTGCTGGATCTTTAGAGTGAAGACCATTGGGACTAGGAAGAATTCCTTGAGTACCATCAGCAGCAGCAGCACCACCCTGTTTTTACTCTTGCTCCTCAAACTTTTGAGGGTGGGGGATTGCCCACCACCAGTGGCCAAATAACAAGCCTAATAAATGCACATTAAACACTGTAGGTGAGGAAACAATGTGGATGAACGGAAAGGTCTGAAGGTTGCAGCAAACTCTGCTCAGGTACTATTCTCTACACTGTAGAAAGTTCATCAATGAAAAAGGAATCCATGAAGGATTTCTAATGTATTCCTTCTGCTTTGGCAATGGGCCCAGAAGATTTAGAACTCCAGAGTTCAGAAAGAAGCTTAAAGAAGAAGAGTTTTGGTAGCATCCCTACCTTTAATATACAATATACCTGTCCTTTCATTATAATGGAGCTTGTGGCTATTTTTGTTTTGGTTGGCACGATGCGGTAACTTGCCCCATTCTACCTGCTCTGCAGACTCTGCGGTCCAGTTGCTACATTGCCTTCAGTGGCAAATTCGCATACTGAATAGCTCAAGCAAGTGGCATCTGACCTGTCACGTTTTCCCAACCTCCCTCCTAGGATTCTTCCAGGTAGGCTTAGCAGGTGTCCACCTCTCACTGTTTTCAAGCCTTTGTATGTACTTTAACTCCATTTTTAACTTGGTTTAATGATGTGTGCTGAGGGAGGATGATTTTAATGGCTTTAAAATGTCATTTTATCATACATGTTTTGAATTATTAGCTGCCTTGGTGGCCCTTGTGAGGGTAGAAAAGTGGGATGTAAATTTTGTAGATAAATACATATGGTAGGTAAACTCCTGTCCCTGCCTTCAATTGCCCATGTTCAATCAAGAGAACAGCAGGAGAAAAATGGGGCAGCATCACAGCTTCTGCAGTGCTCCCCCACCATTCACAGGCATGGAGGGTTATCCTCTGTCCTGTATGACCTCTTCACAAACCCTGTGAGGTAGGATAGGCTGAGAGAAAATGTGCCAGTGCCCAGTGAACTTCATGACAGAGTTGGAAGTTGAACCTGGGTCTCCCACACTTAGTCCGACACTCTTAGCAAAAACACCACACTGTCTTTCATGTGAATACTGTGATATACAAAGGAAGAGCTGCTGGAGTCTTTTCATTCTGTTTTCAGGGCATGGAAATTGCCGCTCAAGGCAATTGATTGTGTGAGGTCCCTCTCCGTACATTGTGTTGTTTGTGCAAATCAATGACACACACAAGGAAGCCAGAGGCTATGCTGCACAGATAAGTGTTAGAAGCCAGTGGATGGAGGCCTGGACTTGGGATTTTAGATATCACAGCCAGTCCCACTGCTTGGGGGGGGGGGCACATTGTGTTGCCTCAATTCTCCACCTGTCAAATGGGTGCTTCTAGTGACCCAGCTCAGAAGTTGCCCAGCTCATTGAGGGCATAGCTCAAAAAAGGCTGGAAAACAGATTCCTAAATTAAAAATGTGTTATGTAATGATAAATCAGATCAAGAGCGGGGAAAGTCCTCCACTTCCTGATCCAGCTGCGGTTCTCTTCATGTGTCTGTTTGCTTTGGTAGTTGACTTTCTACTTGTCGTTCCCGTAGAGGATGTGCACTGCAGGTGGGGCTGTGTATATTCTGCACCAAATTCAATTTTACAATCCGAGAAGCATGAGTTATGCCCATTTGTGGCAAGAAATGTTTTACACTGAACTCAGTTAGCCCTTTAGTATAATTGCCCCCCCCCCCCATATTACATGCAATTTTGAAAGGTCCTCTGCCCTGGAGTGGTTTTCATGGATTGTGGAAGAGCTCCAATAGCAACAGGGGAAAGCAAAACCCACCCTGCGAGCAAAACTCTGCTCATGGTCCTCTGCCTCCCTGATTCACTTTTTTGGAAATAATTTGTAGGAGCTATTGTTTCTCATAAAAGGGAGGGGCAGAGGGGGGTGAAGGGAAGTTCATGGGAACATTTGGGAAGCCTTTGTCTGTAGCCATGAGGTGTAGAATCTGTGATTCTCAAACTAACAAAATCTGGAATTGGGATGAACAAATAATCCCTACTTTATTTCTTTTCATATCGGTTCATATTTTTCATCAGTTCAGTGACTCCCTGTGTTTTGCAGTTGGTTTTGTAAATGTGTTTGTATCATGGACACAATCGTGCAGCTTTTTAAAAATACACAAATAGTATGGCATTTACACACATGGTTTGTTTTCTTTTTTACATGTAACGTAGGTATAATGCTGATTTATCATTGCACCAATAACTCTGGAAAAATGCATGTAGTGGGGGGAAATCAGTGTGAAGAAACAGAAAATGGTGCGAAAATAAAGACTCACAGATTTGATTTGCATCAGGAAGAAACAAAATCAAACTGGACATTTGGGGTTTGAAACAGCCATGATTTGCAGTTTAAAATCCTTTCTGCATCTAATCTTCTGATTCATTTGTCTTTCTTTGTAGACAAAAATCAACAGATGGGCATGGGGGCATTGGAAAGGGGGCTGTGATGTGGGAATTGGACACCTTGATTTAATTCTGCACTTTGGGGACTATCTGTGGTGTCACCCTTTTCATGTATGCATCTGAGGAAGTGTGTGTGCACACGGAAACTCATACCTTGAATAAAGCTTTGTTGGTCTTAAAGGTGCTACTGAACTGAAACTTTGCCTTTTTCAGTTCAGTTTTTGTGCTCAGATCAAGTGTGATGAGAGCAAGCTATCTGCGATCTTCCCAGCATGTATAGTCACCATTCTGTGTGAATGCACATATACCATATCTACCCAAAAGAAAGATAATCCTGATTATAAAATAAAGGTTATACATATAAGGTTTTTAAATACTGCGCATAACGTCAACTGTGATTTTAAGATGGCCCCTCCAGCTTTGGTACATGCTATTAGGAACCCAGCTTTGTTGAGGGAACTTGTTTGTGCATACCAAAGCGGGAAAACATCTACATCGCCATGTACATATAAAATGGCGACCATACGTATTGAAAGGATTGCAAGTAGTGCAGTTGCCCTGTACATGTAATGGCTAGGGTTGCCAGTTCTGGATTGGACAATACCTGGATACTTTGGGAATGGAGCCTGGGGAGGGTGGGATTTAAGAAGGGGGGACCTCAGTGGGGTATGCCATACACCCCATCCTCCACAGCAGCCATTTTCACCACGGGAACTGGTCTTGGTCATCTGGAGATCAGTTGTAATAGCAGTTCTCCAGGTAGCAACTGGAGGTTGGCAACCCTAATTTCCGTATCAAGCCAGCTAAAGCAGTTCAACAGCTCACAGAGTCATCTGGCCTCTTTAGGATGCCTGTTTCTCAGGTCAGAGCACTGAGTATCTGATACTCTTGGTATTTTCCCATGAGGTGCTTGCCTGCGTTGCTAATGAGGCATCAAGAGAAGAACAGCAGATTTACGTTTTAGTGCCCAGACCAGTTTCAGCATCCGCTTTCCCCTTGGTTTCCACCTTCCCTTTCCTTTCTGCCAGCTTTGTCTTCTGCTTAAAACACATCCATGTGAGGAAACAAGAAAGAATTCCAGAGTTAGAAGAATGGATACAAAAAACTTTGTTTATGGCGGAGATGGACAAAATTACAAAAAAATTGAATAACAAAGAAGATCAGGAATTCTATGAAGAGTGGAGAGACTTTAAGGTTTACCTAGAAAAGAACTGGGATGTGAAACATAACTTACTATATTTGGAACAATATTGAAGTTAGAATAGGATGTTATCTTAAGTTGTGCTGGAGGGACGAAGGGGGAAGCATTGTGGGAAGCCTGGGGGAGGGAGAGAGTAAATTGGGGATATTGGTATGGGGTTAAAACTGAAATATTAACTTGAACTGATAATATGTCAATATTTTCATGAAAATAAAATTGTGTTAAAAAAAAACCAAAACACATCCATGTGCTTTTCCTCTCCACCTCGTCCTTTCGGGCACTTGGGCTCCATTGCTCTTTTGAAAATGTGGCATCTCTCATCAGAAAGAAAGGAGAGAGTCAGGTTAAGCTTTGTAAAGTTTTGATTTTTATGATGAAATCTCTGTGTTCTGTGGGAAGATTTTTACTGATCGGGTAGCAATAGGGATGCCAGCCTCCAAGAGGCACCAGGGGATCCCCTGGAATTACAGCTCATATCCAGACTACAAACCCCTTGGGGAAATGGATGCTTTGGAGGGGGGGCTCTGTGTCATTGCATCCCACTGAGCTTCCTGTCCTCTCCAAATCACTAGGAGTTTCCCAGACTGGATCTGGCAACCCTCCCCCACCCTCCCCCCCAGTGGCCAGGGGGGACCTGGCAACCCTAGGTAGCAAAGTGTTACAACACAGAGAAACAGGCAAAGCCTTTCCACCGTCATTGCATTAGACTGGACCGCTTGTTTCCGGGGTGTATTTTTAAAGAACTGTTAGAAAACCCTCAAACTTTTTCCGAGTGTTCCCTGAAACCTTGGAAAGACCACAGAATCCTTCCCTGCCTGCCACCCCACTGTTGCTGCCAGCTTGCTTTCTTCCCACGCTTTGTGAGCCTTGTCTTATTCTTTCCCTGTTCCCAAAACTTACCTTCCAGCAACAATAGTGTTTGTGTATGGGGGGTGGTGGTGCACAAAGAAGGACTGGTCCACTGAGTTTCCGTGGTCCCAAATGTCTGTCCAACAAGTCATTCCCAGAGCAAGGATCTCAGACTGATGTGATTGAACACCTGTCAGAACAACCTTGTCCCGTCCCCCCACATGTAGAAAGCTTGAACACAGTGTCTGTGTGGAGGCTAGGCTAGAATCCTTCCTTTGGACATGTATTTTCCTTTGCAGAGTGGGATTTGTATGGAGGAGCATTCAGTCAGGATCCCCTTACCTGCATTCAAAAGGTGGTACAGTCCAGAAAAAAGTTTTCCATTTCATTCAGAGGTCATTGTGGAATCTGGGGTGATATAGCTGTGGGGAGGGAAGGGTGTTTGTGAAAAGTATGCAGACGGAGAGTGATTTCAGCTAAGCATACCTTTATTTAGTTCAGGACAAAGACGAAGGGACCAGCTCGCAGGCTGGTTATATAGGTTCAGAAAACCCGCCACCAAGTACACCTAAGCACACCCCCTACTCCCGATAGGCTATTTACAGTAACCGGGCGACCATTGGTCTCCCGGCTGAGAAGCTGGCCCTTTGATTGGGCCGGCTAGGATCCTACAGACCCATTGTCTTTGGACATGAAGCTATTGAAGAGTTGTGCCTGGCCAGCCCGGGCAAGTCCGGGCATGTCAGGCTGAATACATAACACCCCTCCCCCCTTGGTTCAGAAGGCACCCACAGACGAAGTCCTTCAAGTAGGCGGGTGGCTTCTTGGGGCGCGTCGAGCGTCGGGGCTCCGGGGTAGCGATGGGTTCGGTCTCGGGGGCCCTGGGAGCCGAGGGGCTCGGAGCCGGCGAGGGCGCCGAGGAGGCAGGACAGTCTGGCACCACGGTGGGAGGCGCCTCGGTTTCCTCACGGAGAGGCGGCTGTGGATCCGGTGCCGGGAGTGGGGCCGATGTGGCAGGCTCTGGGTCCTAGGGGCAGGCGGCTCAGTGCGTCGGCGTGGCCCATCGCCTTTCCGGGCCGATGGACGAGGTCGTACGCATACCCCGCCAGGAAGATGGACCAGCGTAGCACCCTGGGCGAGGTTATCTGCGGTGTCTGCCGGTCGGGTGCGAGGAGGCCCAGCAGGGGCCGTACAAGTAGTGGTGAAATTTTTTCACCCCTGCCACGATTGCCAACGCCTCCTTGTCGATCTGCGCGTAGTTGCGCTCGGCCGACGACAGTGTCCGCGAGTAGTAGGCCACCGGGACCTCGCGACCATCCGGTAGTCTGTGCCCCAGGACCGCCCCGACCCCATAGGGGGAAGCGTCGCACGCCAGTACCACGGGAAGGGCCTCGTCAAAATGGGCGAGGACCGCATTAGAGACCAGGAGGTCCTTTATTGTTTGGAAAGCTGCGTCGTGTGGTGGCCCCCAGGCCCATTGCGCCGACTTGTCGAGGAGGCGGTGGAGCGGCTCCGCGACGGCCGCCTTCAGGGGCAAAAAGGAGTGGTAGAAGTTCACCAGGCCTAGGAACGCCTGTAGCTCCGTTTTGGACTTCGGGGCCGGGGCGTGTGTGATGGCTTCTACCTTGTCCTGGGAGGGGTGCAGGCCGGCGGCGTCCACCGCGAAGCCCAGAAACTCCACCCGCGGCACCCCCAGTAGGCACTTCTCCCGTTTCACCTTGAGGCCCGCCGCGTCGAAGCGTTGTAAAACGGCCCTCAGACGGTCTGCGAAGGACGAGGGGTCTGGCGCGGCGATCAGCACGTCGTCTAGAAACGGCTGAACTCCGGGGATGCCTTTAAGGAGGGAATCCATAAAAGATTGAAAGATCCCCGGCGCGACTGAGACCCCGAACTGGAGGCGGTGCACCTTGAAGGCCCCTTTGTGGGTCGCAATGGTCTGTGCCTCGGCCGTGGCGGCGTCCACCGGTAGCTGCTGGTACGCCTGGGCCAAGTCCAGTTTGCCGAACACCCGAGCCCCTGCCAGGGCTGCCAGCACTTGGCTTACTACCGGCACCGGGTACGCGTGGGGCTGCAGGGCTTTGTTTATGGTGCATTTATAGTCCGCGCAGATGCGGACGTCCCCGTTCGGCTTGAGTGGTGTGACAATGGGGGTCTCCCACCGGGCCGACGCCACCGGTTCTAGCACGCCTTGCTCAACTAGGCGATCGAGCTCGGCCTCCACCTTCGGCCTCATGGAGATCGGGGGCAGCCGGGCCCTGATGCGGATGGGGCGTATCGCGGGGTCTAGGTCCAGGGAAATGGCAGGGCCCGTGTACCGCCCCAGGGTCCCATCGAAGATGCGGGGAAATTCTGCGCACACCGCCCCGAAATCCTGCGCTCCAACCTGGTTGATGCCCGTAACGGAGAGCCCCAGGGCCTTGAACCAGGCCAGTCCCAACAAGCTGGAGAGGGGCCGGTCCACAACCAGTAGGTCCAGTTGGCCCTTGAAGCCCTGAAACTGGACCCGGAACTTGCCCCAGCCCACCACCGCCACGGGGTTTTTGTTAAAGTCCCGTAACCGGAAACCCCGTGACTTCTGTAGTGGTGGCCCCCCCCGAGGACACAGTGCACGGAGCGTGTCCGCGGATATTATGGAGTAGGTCGACCCGGTGTCGATCTCCATGGTGCAGGGGGCTCCCTCTATGAGGACCGTCACATGCATTTTATTTGGGCCGTCGGGGGGCAGGTTACAGACCTGGTGCTGTGGAAAGTGGGACGACACGGTGTGGAGCTCCAGGGGCAGTTCCGCGGTGGTCTGGTGGGTGGCCGATCTCGGTCGTTGTCCCTTGGACCGGCAGACCTTGGCGATGTGTCCTGCCTTGTTGCAGGAACGGCAGACCGCATTCCGGAAACGGCACGACCTGCGTTCGTGATCCTCCCCGCAGCTGGCGCACTGACTTGGAGACGGGGCCTTGGAGGTCCTGGAGGATACGTGTTTTGATCGCTGCTGAGTCCGCTGTCGGAGTTGTAGGACTTCCTCTTGGTCCGAGACGTCGGAGCCGCTGCTCACTTGGGTACGGTGGACCGCCTTGGCGCGGCGGTCTTGTCGCGCTTGTTCGTATGCTGAGGCCTCCCGGATGGCCTTGTCCAGGCTCAGATCGTTCTGGCTCACCAGTTTCCTCTGCAGCTTCGGCTCCCGGAGTCCGACGAGGAACTGGTTCAGGAGGGTATCGTCGAGGCTGGGGAAGGAGCATCGGGTCGCCAGGCTCCGCAGCGCCGCCAGAAAATCGGAGGTGGTTTCGCCGGAGGCCTGAACTCTTGCGAAGAAGTCCAACCGCTCCACGTACTTCGTGGGTTTGGGAGCCAGGTGGTCGGTCAGGGCCTGGACTAAGGAGCTGTATGACTCGTCCTTCGTTAGTTTGGGCGAGATTAAGTCCTTGAGGAGCCGATGGGTCTGGATTCCGCAGTGGCTCAGCAGGTAAGCCTTCTTCATCGCGTCATCCACCACCTTGTGGATGGTGAAGCGGCTCTCCAGCGTGTCCAGCCAGGTGTCCCACAGCGAGGGCTGGGAGAGATCGAAAGCGGGCAGGCTTTCAGTTGCGGTCGCGGTCGCCATTGTGTTGCAGCCACGTGGTGGGGTGGCCTCTGGAACGGCGATGGCGTCGGGAGCGTTGTGGAGGGCGCTGCTGCTCTCGGGGTCAGCAGGGAGCGAAGCGGAGCCGGGAGCTGCGCGATGAGCGGTTGCCGGAGAGCTGGGAAGCGAAGCGGCGCGGTTCCCGGAGGTCTCGGCGTCGGGGCTCGGTGCGGTGCTCGCGTTGGCGTCCGGGTCTTTGTTCATGGGGTCGTGTATCCCACCTTCGTCGCCAGTGAAAAGTATGCAGACGGAGAGTGATTTCAGCTAAGCATACCTTTATTTAGTTCAGGACAAAGACGAAGGGACCAGCTCGCAGGCTGGTTATATAGGTTCAGAAAACCCGCCACCAAGTACACCTAAACACACCCCCTACTCCCGATAGGCTATTTACAGTAGCCGGGCGACCATTGGTCTCCCGGCTGAGAAGCTGGCCCTTTGATTGGGCCGGCTAGGATCCTACAGACCCATTGTCTTTGGACATGAAGCTATTGAAGAGTTGTGCCTGGCCAGCCCGGGCAAGTCCGGGCATGTCAGGCTGAATACATAACAGTTTGTTTATTTGCATTTGGCTGTTCCTCAGAAATCTAAGGTTGGCTTGCATATCCTTCCCCAGTTTTTACCAGGAACGCTAGTACCTCTCTACTGCTGTATCTTTCCAAAGGGGGAAAAATGACTATAGCGATTTAAGATCTGGCTGGGCTGCAGTGGTTAAGGGAATGAGCTGTGATTGATAAGGTTTCAGCCAGAGGTCATTTCAGGGGGGAACGCGGGGGAACGCACTTCCCCCGGGTGAAGTACGGGGGGCGGGGCACATGACGAAGCCCCGCCCCCCCGCTTCCGGCCGCCCCGCTTCCGGCCCTCATTCAGCCAGGAGGAGGCAGGAGAAGAGGGAGGGTAAGTTGCTTCCCCCCCGCCTCTCCCCACCCCTGCCTGCCTGGGGCCAGGGAGGGCCTTGGCGGGGCTTCCTTGCACTCCCGCCGGCCTTGCAGGTCCACCGCCAGGCCCCTCATGGGGCTTGGCAGTGGAGCTGCAAGGCCGGCGGTGGCGGCCGGGACCGTTGGGAATGGGGTGTGTGGCCTTATGACACATTTCCGGTGATGTCAGGGGGTGTGGCCTTATGACACACTTCCGGTGATGTCAGGGGGTGTGGCATATGCTAATGAGTTATGCTAATGAGTTCCCCTAGCTCTTTTTATACGAAATGACC
>NW_015163640.1:388775-413479 GCF_001447785.1 Gekko japonicus | reverse complement strand
GGTGTGTGGCCTTATGACACATTTCCGGTGATGTCAGGGGGTGTGGCCTTATGACACATTTCCGGTGATGTCAGGGGGTGTGGCCTTATGACACACTTCCGGTGATGTCAGGGGGTGTGGCATATGCTAATGAGTTATGCTAATGAGTTCCCCTAGCTCTTTTTATACGAAATGACCCCTGGTTTCAGCCACTGACTCACCAGGTAGCCTTGAGCAGCCTCCCCCCCCCCAATCATCCTTAAAAGTCTCACCTCTCCTCCTGGGCTCTGAACCAATCCTTGTGATTTTGGCATCATGCAAATCCAAGTGACTGTCAACCAATCAGACACCATGAAACTCCCCTGAATGGGAGGGAGGGAGTCAGCCTCTGCTTAAGAAGGGTGAATGACCCCCCCCCCGCTGCCTTTGGACAGGGATTTTCTTGGCTTTGGAAACGTTTTTATTTAACTTTTATTTAGGCTTGGGGGGGGGTCAGCTTAGGGAAGAAAGCTTATTTTAGTGTGACAAATAAGCATCCTGTTAAAGGCCAGTCATTCCTAACTAGCATTTGTAGGTTCTGTGGAAAGGTGCTCTGTGAGGTAAAAGAGCAACTTTGAACCTGCTGAGGTAACCTGACAAGAAAGTGGACATTTTGTGAAGAAAGAGAGCCAGTTTTACTGTATATGCTGTACTCATCCTGAGGTAGTTTAACAGATTTTATATGTTTTATAGAGGTTGGATTTTTTATCATGTGTTATGCACAAACTCTCTGAGAGTGTTTGATATTGTGCAGGCCTATGGCCACATACATTAAAATGATTCTGATTTTGTACTCATCCACACATAATATTCACCTCATTGAATACGTTATTTCCTGTTAAATAAATCTTTGTTTGTATCTTGTTTGTTGAGTCAAATGTCGAAGGAAAAGAGGTCTCTCTTTGGTGGTGGGAAATGCCGTCAAGTTACAGCTGACTTATGGTGACCCCGTGCGGTTTTCAAGGCAAGAGACGTTCAGAAGTGGCTTGCCATGGCATTCCTTGGAGGTCTCTCATCTAACTATTTACCTCGCACAAGTACAACCTTGGTGTAGCAGGTTTCCAAAGAAGAGACCTTTAGGGAACGCATTGCTTACACACTACCGATCCTTTATTCAAAGCTTGTGTTCCCCCGTTTATTTGATTGTGGGTGGCTTGGGTTTAAAGAACCTATAGGAGAAGCCAGGGTGGGGGACTGGGCATTCTTCAGTCCAGTAGGTAGCTGCCCACTTCACATCTGCCACACCTTCTCTCAGCCTCAGTTCCCCTGGCTGTCTTATAGAGGATAACAAGAGGGGGACCCGTGATACTCGCGGGGGGGGGAGAAGAGCTCCGTCTCCTCCATCCCCCCCTCGATCTCCCTGAGGCAGCGGCGGCGGCGAGGCCGGTCTCCCCCCCTGCCCAGCCTGCCGGCCTGCTGGCGGCTCCGAGAAGGAGGAGGCGGCGGCGGCAAGGCCGGTCCTCCTCCCCCCGCCCACCCGTGAGGAGAAGGCGGCAGTGGCGGCGAAGGCGGTCCTTCCCCCCGCCCTTTTAGGAGGCGGCGGCGGCGAAGCCGGTCCTTTCCCGCCCGCCTGCCCGGCTGGCTGGCTCACTCCGAGGAGGAGGAGGCGGCGGCGGCACAGCGGCGAGGCCTGCTACAGAGCGTTCCCTGCGCATGCGCAGGGGACGCTCTGTCACTTTCGGGGGGATTTAAACATCCCCCCGAAATTTTTTCAACTTTTTTATTTTTGTGCACATGTGGGGACTGGCCCACGTGTGCACAAATCTCCCCCGGCCCCCCAGCTGCCCCCGGAGCGCTGATTTAGCGATCCGCACTCCGGGGGCAACTTGGCTATTAGATATATAGATGATCCTGGCCTACTTAACAAGAATGCTGAAACGATTCCTGTGATCATCTAATCTTATATTAACCAAAGCTTTTATTATCATGATACTATCCAGATGTTGACATATTTTAGGAGACTTTCTTTCTTTCTTGAGCATTTGCTAATACTTGTGAGTCCTGTCTTTCTTCTATCATAGAGCATACTTAGATGTCAAAGAACTCAAGAATATCCTCAATCTGAATGGGTCGACGCATCTCAACATCTTCTTTGCTAACTCCTCTGAAGAAGAGCTGGCTGGTGTGGCCACCTGGCCCTGGGACAAAGAAGCTTTACTACACTTAGGTGAGTTTGATGCGGAGTGCTGGCTCCAAGTTCTTGGGTGAGGTGGCTGGGTAAAATGGTTTCTGTTAAGTCCCAGTGATGCATACTGTACCCTCAAAAAGATGTGTGTGCACATCTCCTGGAAGAGGGAGTGGTGCATGATCCTTTCATTTTCCTTGTGTTGGCAGGCAGAGTTTAAACATGCAAAGGAATGGAGCACCAACTATTTAAAGAAAACAACTCAGCTTATTAAAGAAGAAATAAATTCTGATAGAACAGAGAAGAGGCACAGAGGCTTAACTGCTGTGAGAGACAGGAGCAAAGGGGGAGGGCTCAGTTGGAGCAGGAAGTCTCCAAAGAGCCAGTGTGGAGACAGGAAGCACATAATTTGAAATTGTGGGAAGTCCCTAATCTAGCTGTGCTGACTAGCAGTCCTCCAGCTGTCCCCTATAGGCTGTTCTTCTGATCTTTTTCAAGTAGGTGCACTATAGACTTTGTATATTTGAACAACTTGTAACCCTATTGGTGTCAGAAAGCCTTCCCACCATCATCGCATTAGACTGGACCGCTTGAAGGCATTCCACTCCAGTCACAGCACGAAACAGGAGATTGCTCCAGGGGCTACAATAGCATCACAGTCCCCTTTTGGGATGATCTCCCATGCTCAAATACTTTGGCCACCAAATGAGAAGAGAGCACTCACTGGAGAAGACCCTGTTGCTGGGAAAGATTGAAGGTCAAAGAAGACAGGGACAGCAAAGGATGAGATGGTTAGACAGTGTCATAGATGCAACGAAGATGAAGTTGAGCAAACTTCAGAGGACGGCAGAAGACCAGAAGGCCTGGCGTGATCTGGTCCATGGGGTCGCGAAGAGTCGGACTCGAATGTGTGACTGAACAACAACAAAACCCATGCTCTGGATGGGCCACACATTTCTGGTGGATAGTGGACCCACTCCTAGGCTGTGGGTTATGAGGAATGCCCTGCTGTGGAAAACCATGACACCACCCCCGCTCAAGTATGAAAGCTTCCTCCTTTGACTCATCCTTGTAGTGAAGAAGGGAAGGCTTGCAAAGATTAACCTTAAATCTGATCTCTTATCGTTCCAGTAACAGTCTTAAATAGCCAGGGGGATTTAGAAAGAAAAACAAAATACAAAAATATTCACCATTCCCTGTTCCCTGGCTTGCAACCAGGAAAATATTAGATTATAAACCCAAAAGTATATTACAGTATTTATCAAATGATGTCAGCCTGAAAATATTTCACCTTTTTTCAAGTCAAGCTACTTTGTAGGGCATCTTCTCCATGTGTGCAATTTGCAAAAGAGTTAGAGAGGGAAGCAAGTTCACGACACAAGGGGGGAGGGATGCTGAACAGTGATATATTAACCTGCACTTGTTGCTTAGCATGTATGCAACTAATCACCTTGTCCAAACTGGATGCTCCATAGGAGTCCCATTATTTCCGGCTGTGATCTAATGGTAGGCAATCGTGTTTGGAGGGTGGATGGTTTAAAGTCATTTGGTGCTATGCATCAAGGTCAAGGTGAAGAGGCAGGTGATTGTACATTGAAGGTATGTTCTCCAACTCATGTCTTTAAGTCAGTACCTTAACCTGGATCCTGTAGTGAAGCAGTCAGCATATCTAGTGTCTGTTGACCAAATAATGAGGTCAGGCTCCTAACAGCTTGGCCAGTCTGAAGCTTTCATGCTACCTTCATATCACAGGGGCCAATGTTTCACACTCTCCTATTCCTCTCTGTGGCTAAAGAGTGCTCTGAGATTTGAGCATGTACATTGAAGCCCATGATCGTGCACTAGGTCCCAGTCACACACCTTGAAGTTCCCTGTTCAAGCTTCAGAGTCCCAGGTACTGAAAGACATGCCTGGGTTTGTGTATGTAAGCAAACTGGCTGATGGCTTCTCCAGGTGTCTGCTTGAAGTAGCTCCTGACAAAGATAGAAAGAATAGCAATAAAATAAATGCACAGTAAAGCATCATGGGCCACTGGAGAGGCAGTGTGGTGTAGTGGATAGAGTGGCAGACCAGGATCCCAGGCAATCCGCATTTGAATCTCCACATCTACTATGGAAACTCTCTAGGTGACCTTGGACCTGTCACAAACTCTCAGCCTGGCCTCTCTCAAAGGGTTGTTGCTGGAGAAAATGGAGGGTGGGAGAATGATGTTCTAAAAGCCACTTTGAGTCACAACTGGGGAGAAAAGCAGTATATAAATAAGTAAATGCAGTTTTTAAACAATATAAAATATCAGAAAAATCAGACTGGTGTGTACCAGATAAAAGATGTGAAACCAGGTAGTCTATGAAGAAGCATAACACAGTTTCCAAAATTATCCTCATCCAAATTTCTTCTGGGATTTTCTACTTACAAAGTGCCCGATCTTGGCTGCGATCACACACACTAAATAATCGACTTTCGATCCAGTTTCAAACTGGATTTTTACTGTGCAAACTGGCAAAATCCAGATGGAAAGTGCATTGAAAGAGGATTGTTTAGCATGTGTGACTGCTGCCTTGTTTGTTTGTTTTTTAATAAAACTGATGTGTCAGGAAACTGTTCAGTTTTTTCCCATTCCAAATGGAATGTTTTATTTGTGCCAGTTTGCCCTACCTGTAGCAAAAGGAATATTAGTATATCTTAGTCAGGTGTGAATGAGAAAAGAATTCTGCAACACTATGTAGATTAAGTTAATATAATTAATTACACCACAGGCTATATGTAACTGCACTTTCCTGTGGCCCAGTCTTCCTGTGCTTCCTGCTAAAGTTCCAGCTTTTGTTTTTTGAAGTGCCTTTCTTGCTGTCATAAATCCACAGATAATTTGAAAATGAGACTGCAAAAGAATAAATAAACTAAGCAAAGGACTGAGAAGATTTATGAACAAAAGGTGGCCTGTGATTTTCCAGTGCTACCAAGCCAAGTGTCAGCCATGCACAGAAAACAAAGAGCTGCTTGCTCATCTACATGGAGGAAGGATGGGAACATACTGAATGCAAGGAATGCTTTCAAAATTCTCCTTGTCCACATTTTCCCTTAGATTTTGGAGTCCCAAATTACTTGCTCTTGCTGAAAGCAGTATATTCAGAATATTCTATGTTTTCTGATACTTATTTTCAAATTTTGGATAGAGTGTTGTGGAAGTAATGTTCCCCCTCCTATCATGCACAGGGAGGAAGAGGAGAAGGCATCCATTGCAGGTATTGAGGAGGACCCGGTCCTTTGGAGGAGAGCTCCAGTCTCCAGGAATAGAATGGAGTGAAGAAGTTGTGTTCATAAGAACATAAGAGAAGCAAATGTTGGATCAGGCCAATGGCTCATCCAGTCCAACACTCTGTTACACAGTGGCCAAAAATACCAGGTGCCATCAGGAGGTCCACCAGTGGGGCCAGGACACTAGAAGCCCTCCCATTGTGTCCCCCCCCCCTCCAAGCACCAAGAATACAGTGCATCACTTGCCCCAGACTGAAAGTTCCTATCTATACTTTGTGGCTAATATCCACTGATGGACCTCTGCTCAGTATGCTTATCTAATTCCCTCTTGAAGCCGTCCAGGCTTGTAGCCACCACCACCTCCTGTGGCAGTGAATTCCATGTGTTAATCACTCTTTGGGTGAAGAAGTACTTCCGTTTATCTGTTCTAACCAGACCGCTCAGCAATTTTATTGAGTGCCCACGAGTTCTTGTATTGTGAGAAAGGGAGAAAAGCACTTCTTTCTCTACCTGCTCTATCCCATGCATAATCTTGTAAACCTCAATCATGTCACCCCTCAGTCTTTGTTTCTCCAAGCTAAAGAGCCCCAAGCGCTTTAACCTTTCTTCACAGGGAAAGCCAGTTTGGTGTAGTGGTTAAGTGTGCGGACTCTAATCTGGGAGAACCGGGTTTGATTCCCCACTCCTCCACTTGCACCTGCTGATGTGACCTTGGGTCAGTCACAAGCTCTGGCACAGCTGTCCTTGAAAAAGCTTCTTCTTCTTCTTCTTCTTCTTCTTCTTCTTCTTCTTCTTCTTCTTCTTCTTCTTCTTCTTCTTCTTTTTCTTCTTCTTCTTCCAACCCTTTTATCATTCGAGTTGCCCTTTTCTGCACTTTTTCCAATGCTATAATATCATTTTTGAGGTGTGGTGACCAGAACTGTACACAGTATTCCAAATGAGGTCGCACCATTGATTTATATAGGGGGCATTATGATATTGGCTGATCTGTTTTCAATACCCTTCCTAATAATCCCCAGCATGGCGTTGGGCTTTTTTATTGCAGTCGCACACTGTTTCGACATTTTCAGTGAGTTATCTACTATAACTCCAAGATCTCTCTCTTGGTCAGTCTCTGCCAGTTTGGACCCCATCAACGTGTATTTATAGTTAGGATTTTTGGCCTCAATGTGCATCACTTTGCACTTGGCCACACTGAACCCCATTTGCCACACTGACACCCACTTGCCCATCCTCACCAGATCCCTTTGGAGTCCCTCACAATGCTCCCTGGTTTTCACCACCCTGAACAATTTAGTGTCATCTGCAAATTTAGCCACTTCACTGCTTACTTCCAACTCCAAATCATTAATGAACAAGTTAAAAAAGCATCGGACTCAGTACTGATCCCTGCGGTACCCCACTGCTTACCACCCTCCACTGAGAAAATTGACCATTTATACACACTCTCTGTTTCCTATTAATTAGCCAGTTTTTGATCCACAAGAGGACTTGTCCTTTTATCCCATGACTATTGAGTTTAGTTAGGAGCGTTTGATGAGGAACTTTATCAAAAACTTTCTGGAAGTCAAGGTAAACAACATCTATTGGACCCTTGTCCACATGTTTGTTCACTCCCTCAAAGAAAACTAACAAGTTAGTGAGACAAGATCTTCCCTTACAGAACCCATGCTGAGTCTTCCTCAGTAGTTTTTGTTCATCAATGTGCCTACTAATTCTTTCCTTAATAACAGTTTCCACCAACTTACCTGGTATTGATGTCAGACTGACTGGCCTGTAATTCCCCAGATCTCTGGCCACTACGAGTGGCAAAGCCCACAATGGGGGAGACTATGACAGCCCCATATCGTATATCAGGGGTCCCCAGTCCTTCAGAGATTGTGGGTACCTTTGGAATTCTGAAAGAGAGTAGTGGGCACAACCACAGAACAGCTTTTGCAGGAGGCAGTGCCATTCACACCCAGAGAAAGTTCATGTGCAGGGGAGAAGAGGGGTAATTTTAAAAATCCACCGAGAAAGAGGAATGTGAGAGAGAATAAACCCAACACTGATGGCAGGTGCCAGAAAAGTAACTTTTTCAAAATCTGCACATCCAATCAGATCTCCAGCAGCCTCTCAGAAACTGTACTGGGCAAGAAGCTGAAGTGGGCTCCACCCACTTTCTGAAAATACTTGGCAGGCACCAGATAATGTGTTGGGCAGGCACCACGGAGCTCACAGGCACCACATTGGGGATGGACCCCTGACTAGTAAGTAGCATTGTTGAGCTGGATTGGATGCAAAAGATTTGGTGGTGGAATATCTTTTTATGGTGAAAATGGGGGCTTTTATTGTAGGGTGGAAATGGGGGGGGCATGACAGAAGTTGGTAAAACTGCAAATAGCACCGAGGAAGAGAATGGAATCAGTTGTGCTGCCTGTCAAAACATCAAAAACATACAATGAAGATGACTGGCAGGATGAACAAAAGCAAACATAATTAGTCCTGATAATTAATTACTGCAGGAGGCTATAATGGCCCCCGGCTCTAAAAACCCATTTTGAATATGCCTATCAAGGGCCACTAGCCAGGATCACTAAAATTGATCCATGTAGCTTTTTGCTTATGGGACTTTGCCTTTGGGATAATACCATACAGAACATATGGAATTCCCAAAAGGCTCTCTCCAAACTGGGTAAACAGGCAACAAAAGAACTATAGGGCGTGCTTCGTGCATCTCAGAACTGCTTATCACTGAATTTTATCACAAGACATACTTAGGGCCAATAATTTCAAATGGAGAAGGGTAGACTTGTCAATGGCTGCTAACAGTTAGATGGAACTCTGGGTTGAAAGGCACAGCTTACCAGCTGGTTGGGTCAGGCCACAGAGGGTTTCCATCTCCATCATGCTTTCTTTAATCTTCCCATCCTTCACTGGCCACCATTGGAGATAGTGTGCAGACAATATGGACCTTGGCTCTCTGATTGCTCTGAGACAACCTGTGTGTATACAAGGGGTAAACACACAGAGTCTGTTCAGAAGTTGCCTGATGCTGAATCAGATCATCAGTCTCGTTTAGTATCTGTTCTCACTGACGCTGTATCTCCAAAGTTTCAAACATAGAAAGGTATTGTCTGAGATCCTTTGACAATACCATGGTTCCAGCATGGACTCTTCTTCATGCAAAGCATGTAGTCCATCCCTGACTTACAGCCCCTCCCTTATGAAGATATGGAGACTGGGGGTGAGTTTGAACCTCTCTCAGCTTTGAACAGCCCACATTGGGGCAGCACCCCTGGTTCCTGGCCCAATTCCCTCCTTCCACTACAAATTACCACAGATGGGGCCACCTGCTGAAGCACAGGGAGCTTCTGGAGACTTGGTTCAGCAAAGAGTTTCCCACAATCCTCCTTTGGACTGACATTAATATAGGCATCTAAAGCAGGTCAGGCATTAGCCAGGCTGACTCCCACTCTGCCTGGCTCCGGCTCCAGCTGAGCAACTCCTCCCCAAGGAACATTTGGTGTTGAGCTTTACACTTCTTTATTTTATTTTATTAGATTTTTATTCCTTTTGCTGCTTTAGAAGCTACTTTTTTTTGGCTGAAAAGTAGGATTACCATTTAATGAATAAAGAAAGTTTCCTGAGTCTATGAAAAAGGCTGGGTGAGAATGGTGTGCTTAATGGATGTTTGCAGTAATTGTGTGTGTGTGTGTGTTTGTGTGTGTGTGTGTGTGTGTGTGTGTGTGTGTGTGAGAGAGAGAGAGAGAGAGAGAGAGAGAGAGAGAGAGAGAGAGAGAGAGATGTGTTCCAGTACTCATAGGGCTGTGCTGATTTCCACCAGTTCCCCCCCCCCCGCCTCTGCAGATCCCCAATATCCTTTTCCTGAGGCTCCACTAACTTGCAGAGAGCAACATTTGGGAGGTTGCAGCAGAACTGTTTAAGGGTATTTAATTTATCTTAATGGTGTGGCTGGATACAGTCCAATATTTGGCAAACCTTGGATTGGAGTACTACTTGGATGGGAGACTATCAACAACATCCAGGATCGCTACACAGAGGCAAGCAGTGGCAAACTATCTATGAAGATCTCTTGCCTCAAAAACCCTGCAGGGTCCTCATAATTTGGTTGACTTGATGGCAAAAAAAAATACAAAAACACAAAATTGGGGATTTTTCCCTAGTTTCCCCCCCACAATGCTGACCCTGGACTCCTGCTGTCTCCTCAAAGAGAAAGTATGTACCATTCCTGTAGCAAAGACATACACATATACACAAGTGCCAATGTCTTGTGCATTACTACAGGATACTGAGAATTGCTAGCTAGAGATGCTGAGAATTACTATATACTAGAATTACTATATATACTAGAGATACTGAGAATTGCTAGCCAGGTTTAAGATAGATAACTAGATATTTTAGATAATTGGTGTTGAAATTCTTCTTTAGCAGCTCCTGCTGGGATAGCAGTAGGCACTAGTTAGTTCTTTTCTCTTGACCATCCTTTCATTTACCTAACTAACTTGTAGCAATCAGCTCCTGTGGCATAGTAAAGTCAGCATATTGTCACAATTCTTTGTCCAAAGTTGAGTTATTTTTTTAAAAAGCAAGTTGGGAGGGGATCAGGGGCAGTTTGAACTTGACTCAGAAACGAGAAAAAAAGTATAAGGGAAAAGAAATTAATTTCCTGTCTTAACAGCCATCTCTGCCCTCTTTCTCCCTCTTTGGTGTTTAATCTTCCTATAGTCTTCCCCTCTCTCCCCTTTTCTTTCCATAGATGCATATGCGTTTAATAACAAAGTAAAATGAAATATGCACTGGTGTCCAGATCTAAGCTTTAGAATACAGATCATGTGGATGAGGGAGCCATCTTTTTGGTGGAGAAACTATGACTGATTTAGACTTTTGACAGCTGTGAAAAATATACATGTCCTCCCCTCCCCCAAAAGGGGGGGGGGGCCTAAAACAACCTGTTGTGCTGCTTCTGCCCTGATAAAGTCAAGCCAGCCTGTACTGTGATTTTATCTGATCACTTAGGGAGGTTTTTGCCAATATCTCTAGCGATGGGAAAAATACATTTTAAAAAAACATGCTTTGTAATGGGTTTGTTGCAAGATAACCAGCATAGTTTGTGCTTAGCTGATATTCACCCAGCTAGTATGATCTCGTGCAAGATTTTCAATTTTTGTACTCATTAGGGTGGCCAGGTCCTTCTTGGCAACCAGTAGACAACCAGTGTGTGTGTGGGGGGAAGACTTACCTGGAAAAAGAGAAAGGCCCAGGCTTCATAACTGGTATCACACAGGAAGTGATGTCATCACATCAGTAGCATCAAGGCAGTGCTCTGGTATTTGTGCAAAAACTCTATGGTAAAACCTTCTTCTACCATGGAGTTTTTGCCCAAATACCAGAGTGTTGTCTGGACACCACTGGTATGGTGATGTCACTTCTTGTGCAGTGCTGACAATGAGGCCTAACTCTTTCTCCAGTTAAGTACCCATGCTGGCCAGCTGATTGGCAGCTGGGGGGCAGGGCCTGGCTGCAGGGGATCCACGCCTCCACCAGGAGTCTTGCAACCCTAGTACTCACAGGGAATTTTAGAGCACCAGTGTAGTATTCTGGTTAAAGAAATAATCCTTAAGATGGGCTATACTGCCCCCCACAGAGGTGGGCTATAAATCTTGGGGGTCATTCAGAACTTTTGAGGGCAACAATGGAGTGTTACTGATTTTTGGCAAGTCCTCCACATTTACCATGGGTTCTGGCACCCAACAGAGGAAAACTATTTTATCCTGCCTTGAAGATAATATCCCAATACTAGATCCCCACCCCCAGGTCTTTTAGAAATGCAAATTGGAATCAGACTTAAAACTTAGGGCCATCAGACACTAGGGTCTCACTGAATCTTTGCCTAAGATATGTGTGCTGAGATACAGATACAAAACCTGTATAAATAATGTTTATTTATTTGGAGTGCTGTTTTGGTATCCTAATTTTTGGCTTGAAGTAGGGGGGAGCACTCAATAATAATGTTGCATACTGAATGGGTGGTAGTGGATTAAAGGTTAAAAGTCTTTGGAATTCACTGCTAGAGGATTTTGCGATGGCCACAGACTTAGAAGGGAGATTAGACTGATTTGTGTAGGCTAGGTCTGTCTGTGGCTGCTAGCCATGGTGACTAAATGGAACATCCACATTCCAAGACAGTAAACCTCTGAATACCAGCACTAGGAGGCAACATCAGGGGAAGACCTTGGCCTCTGTGCCCCACTGTTGGCCTTCCAGAGTAACTGGTTGGCCACTGTGTGAGACAGGACGCTGATCCAGATAGACCTCTTGTCTGATCCAGTGGGACTCTTTCTGTGTTCTTAACCATTGGGTTAGAGGATCAGACTAGAACTGGGAAAACCAAATAGAACTGAGAAGACCCCCCCCCCCATAGTCCCACTTATCCATGATGGTCATTGGTTAATCCTGAGCCATTCATCCCTTCAGGCTAAACTACCTCACAGGATTGTTTTGAGGATAAAATGGAGGAAGTGAGAACCTTGTACGCCACTCTGAGTTCCTTGGTGGACGTGCAGGATAAAATGAGACAGATGGGGAACTTTTTTTACATTGATTTGCTTGCCAAAGACCTCCTGTGGTGGAATGTAGAAAATTCTGCAACCTGTGTTGTTCCCCGTGTTTTAAAAGTTCCAGTTTATAGGACAATCTGTTTTTCCTGGCACTTCTAACTAAAAGAACCATGTCCCAATTTTTTTTTTTAATAAAGGTTTTATTGGCTCCCCTAAAAAGGGGAGGTATTTTGCTTAAAAGAAAAAAAGGGTGGGGTAGACAGTGGGAGAAAGAGAAAGCTGAGTGATATATAAACTGGTAAATTAAACTGTTAGTAATGTCCAATTAATCTTCTTGGGCTTCTTCTGTGTGTTGCCAAACTTATTTTCTTAGTCCTGTTACATGTATTCTCTGTTAGTATGTTAGTAATGTTCCTTTGAGATTCTGTTAATAAAAAGGGTCTCTTCTGTGCACATCCAGAACCGCTTCTTTGCGTGCTGGGTACTTTTACTATCGCTGACGTGGAGGAGCTTCCTCTGTTGTCTTCTCCTTCCGGCTTGTTAGATCCTCCTTCGGGTTGTTGTTAATACGCTCCGTTCATGTACTATAAATCCTCTTCCTTTCATGCCCCGGAGGTCCCCATTTTCGAGAATGGTATCAATTTCATTTTCGCTTTTATATTCGCTCCCAGACTCTCTATGGGTCCTCCTTGCAATTGTTGACTTATAAGCGCTTACAGGCACTTCTCGCTGTCACAATTCCAACTTATCTTTTTTGCAAAACTCCCGTCGGATTCACAGCCATAAACAGTCCAAACATTCAACAGCCGGCTCTTGCACACAAACAAACGCCCAGACGGAAGTCCCTCCCTCCTTCTCCGCTCGCTTTTGCCCAGCTCCGACATCTTTTCTTTTTTGTTTACTTTTAGAAAGTTCTTAAAATGTGCTCCAGAGAGACAAGTTTCTCGCTTTCAAATACATCAAAGGAAAACATCACTGTCCGCTCAATTCATCCCCCCCCCTTTTCTTTTTCGCTTGTATGGATGGAGGATTAACCTCTTCGCCTTTTTCGCTGAGAGGGGGGGGAAACCATTTTCAGTTCTTTTTCTCTGCATTTTGACAACTCACAGTTAAGCCGATCTTTTCTTTTTCTTTTCCATTTTTGCGGATGGTCGCTTTATCACTCGGTGATGTCTGGTGGCTCCGCTAAACCCCGTTCGGGGTCGCTCACGCAGCAAGGTCCATTGGGGCAGGGCATGGCGGGAGCCTCGCTCTCCGACCTCTCGGTCGAAAGAGCGACTCCCCCCTAGTGCGCCCTAAAGCGCCCCGGATCCGAGCTCCTCTCTTCTGAGGGGCTCGTTCGGGTCTCCGCTCGCGCGGATTCCCTCCTCCACCGCGGGCGGGCGAGGCGCCCTCGGGAGCGACCCGAGGAAGCGTCCGCCATGCGCGGGAGCCAGACCGGAAGCCTACCATGTCCCAATTTTGAGGAGAAATTCAGTTAACTTTACTAGAAATAAATGTGGATAAGATTGCTGTCACAATTCCTTACAGTGGGTGGGATAAAAAGGAAGTGAGGGAACACCTTTTTAATGATGTAACTGTATTACATCCCTGTGGATCAGAGCTGTATTACATCCCTGTGGATCAGAGCAAAAGGCCATCTAGTCCAACATCCTGTGTCCCACAGTGGCCAACCAGACGGACCTGGGAAGTCCACAAAGAGGTTATGAATACAATAACCCTCTAGATACTGGTAAAAAAAAATACACTGCCTCTGGCTGCAGAGGTTCTGTTTTATGTGTCTAAATCTCCTTCTGAAGCTATCCAAACTAGTGGCCATAACTACATCCTGAGGCTGTGAGTTTCATAAATTAAGTATTCATTGTGCATTACATGCATACATTAATTATTCAGCTACTTCTGAGTAAATATGTGCAAGATCAAGTTGCAAGTGTTCATTCTATTAAACGTTCTTAACGGTTTTTTATGTTATAGTCAATTTACTGAAATACCCTGCCTCAGAAACCAGTGCAAGACGGCCTATTAAATTAATACAGTTTACAGCAAGCAGAAAAGAGGCTTCAGCAATACATAATTGGTGTAGCCAGGATGTATAGAAATTATACAGATACATGACGTTGTTTTCATCTGTGATGTGTCAGAAGGCGTCATGGTCAGGCATATGTGTGTGCTGTCAAGTTGCTTCCCAATTTATGGTGACCCTATGAATTAATGACCTTCAAAACATCCTATGATTAACAGCCTTGCTCAGATCTTGCAAACTGAAGGAAGTGGCCTCCTTTATTGAGTCAATCCACCACCTGTTGGGTTGTCCCCTTTTCCTACTGTCTTCAGTTTTGTCTAGCATTATTGTCTTTTCCAGTGAATCTTGCCTTCTCATCATGTGACCAAGGTACGATAGTCTCAGTTCAGTCATTCTGGCTTCTTGGAAGAGTTCAGACTTGGTTTGACCTAGAACCCATTTGTCTTTTCGGTGGTCTGTAAAACTCTCCAATACCATGTTTCTGGCATATGGAGAGCCAAACTAGGAGTTTGAATTGTGAGGCGTTTTGGAGTGATTTGAAGCTTTGTGTCCTGGGTGGTTTGCCTTTCTAAATAGCATCCATGTGAATCCAAACTTGCATTAGGATTGAGGTGCAAGGGGGCAGGTTAGCCCGGGCCGGGCCAGGGCTCTTTTTGTAGCAGGAACACCTTTGCATATTAGGTGACACACCCCTAATGTAGCCAATCCTCCAAGAGCTTACAGTAACCCCTATAAGAAGAGCTCTGTAAGCTCTTGGAGGATTGGCTACATTAGGGGTGTGTCGCCTAATATGCAAAGGAGTTCCTGCTACAAAAAGAGCCCCATCTCCCTATCAGAGCTCTGTGTGTTTGGCCTAGTGAGGCAATCAGCAGCTCCCCTGGCCCTAAATGTGATCTCTCTTCCACACAAAGAGTCTCAATTGGAATGGGCACCCTATGTGCTAGAAGACTCATCCTAGGACCCACAAAACATGTCCCTGAAGTAATGTATTCCCAGAACAGATTGGTAGTGGTGGCCAAAGTATGGCATATCCATGGATAAGGTAAGAGTGGTGTGTTTGGATTGGATAGGAAGGGAAGGGAAGGGGAGAAGTGCTGCAATGTGCATCTGTTCTTTTAACTGTGGAGGTCAGGCTGAGCTGAGCTAGACAGACCAACATCCAGGAGGCTCAAGGCAAGGACAGGCAACCCAGACAAACCCAGACAAATCAAATCTAACTGATTATCAGGAAACTAAAGACTGAGGCAAGGTCAGTGTCAGGATTTGCAGCACCGTGGATAGCTCCCAGGGAGCAGAGAACTTGCTCTGGTGAATTCCAAAGCAGCTGCATGGCCAAGTCAGCCTTCCTGTCTATTCCTCTCTGAGATCTTAAAGGGGTGCCAGCCTCACCTGTTCTTTCCCCATAAATGTTTAAAGGTATGTTTTATGACGGGGTGGAAGCCTGTGAGGTCTGGATTGCAGGGTATGGTCATTTCTTGACAGGAAGGGGATGTCCAGCTCAGGGGGGTTCAGGCAGTCCACATGCCAGGCCCCAGGTACTAGGCTCTCATGCAGTATTTTATGTATTTTGTGTATATTTTTATCTAATTTTTCCTCCAAGGAGATCAGGGTAGTGTATATGGTCCTCCCTTCCTCTATTTTAGAGGGTGGGAGAACCCACATGAAGATGCCTTAATACTGAATCAGGGCATTGATCCATTGTCTAACCCAGGGTGGCCAAACTTGCTTAACATAACAGCCACACAAAATAAACATCAGATGTTTGAGAGCCACAAGACATGAACAAATATTACACACATGTTTTTATTGGAAAATATGCAAATTCGCTTTTTATTAACATTAAATTAGACTGTGTGAATGAGCCACATGCAGCTCCCGAGCTGGAGTTTGGCCACCCTGGTCTAACCCTATGTGGTGAGTCAGTCTGCAAACAGCAGTTAACTCTATAATGACTGAAATCTTGGTAGCGTAGATACTCCAGCACTAACCACTACACCACACTAGCTCTCCTGCACTGCATCTGTACCTGTCTCTTCTGTGCCACTTTCTTCTAGAGTCATTTGCTCAAAATCCATGTATATGAATTCAAATGGTCATAACCCTTCTTCCTGAAGGACAAAGAGATGAATATGGGTTCTTATTGAAAGGGGACCTTTTGTATGACTTTATTTCCCCTTAGCATTACAGTTCCAGGGAAATACATATTGGGTCACTTTTGAAGCCTTTAGCTGACTCAGTTGATTTATACAAGTGCATTTATTCAGCACATGAGACTGCTAATTGAATAGCAGTTAAAGTTAGCTGAAGTTAATGGGAGGCAGGTTGTTTTTAGTTTCTATTCTGTCAAGGAATGCTCTGGCTAATGGAGAGAGCAAGTGGATGGAGGAAGCAAGTAGGGAAAGACCAGTATGATCTTCAGCGGTTAATTCAGCAGTGAGCACATTATGGTACTGAGGGCACGTGGGCACAACAGACATTCCCTGGCAGCTGATAACATGATCTGGGCTCCCTATCTGAAGTGGTGGGGTGGGGGGGAGAGAACTGCAGTTGGACCCAGGATGATTGGTTATAAAGATGGCAATCCAAAGAAACAGCCCTTCCATTTATCTGCAAACTCTTCTGGTTATGTATTTGCTACTCTCAGAACATGGCTTAGATATTGTATGTGCATTTTTATCCATTTTCCATTTCTGCACTCCTTGCTAAAGAATGCCAGCTCTTTGACAAACCTAGGTTTTGAAAGCATATATGTGGATGAGCAAATGTTCTCAGTTTAATTTATTTTTATATTTGTCTATATTTTTGCCTATAGTTTCAGTTCTCGCCTTTTTGATGTTGACTATATAAATTAGGCCAGACACTTGTATGGATTTTTAATATGTAATTTATATGTACATTATATGTCATTTATGCTGTAGCATACATATAATTTGATTTACTGGTGTGCGTATGTTGAAAAATGCATACATTTTATGGTGGAAACTTGAAGCAAGGAAACAGAAAAGGGTGCAGAAATAAAAAAAAAACATGGATTCCATCTGCACTTAATGGAAGTGAAATTGAAATGGGGGATTTGGAAATGAAACAACAGGAATGAAAAATTTGACGTGATTCCTAAAACAGAACAAGTGATGCCAAGGGAAGCAGATGTAAGCATCTCTGTTTCAGTTGTGTCATATCTGCTGGACTGAGTTCTGTCTAAGCACTGTCTTCTCCATCCCTTTAAGCTTTTTGATGTGCAGTGTGAAAACAGTTGTCCCACTTTTTCTCTGCACAGGAGGAATTGTTTTGAATCCTTCCTTCTATGGTGTACCGGGCCACACACACACTATGATCCACGAAATAGGCCACAGCCTGGGGCTCTACCATGTCTTCCGAGGCATCTCTGAGATCCTCTCCTGCAGCGATCCCTGCATGGAAACGGAGCCTTCATTTGAGACAGGGGACCTCTGCCATGACACCAACCCGGCTCCAAAACACAAGCTCTGTGGCGACCCGTCTCCTGGCAACGACATGTGCGGCTTCCGCAGCTTTCAGAACACGCCGTATAACAACTTCATGAGCTACACAGGTACTCCACCCCATGTCTTTTCCAGCTGGGATAATTTCCAAATGAGCTGAAAGCAGTGGAAGGGGTCGTACAGAATGTGGGAGGCACAGAGCAAGTTAAGACTATAACTTATGCCTGAGCAATTACTCTTTCAAAATAACCCTATCGATGCAAGACTCCATTTTTAAACCCAGGTCTGCTCTAGTCACCAATAGTGGTATATGAGGGAAGTCCAGGTTTCAGAGAAAGGTGTGTATGGGTGAAGGGAATTTTCCCTCATCCACAACTTGGTGGTGGTAGAAAGTGCTGTCAAGTTGTAGCCAATTTATGGTGACCCCTTGGGGTTTTCAAGGCAAGAAATGTTCAGAGGTGATTTGCCATTGTCTGCCTCTGCGTAACAACCCTGGACTTCCTTGGTGCTTTCCCATCCACGTACTAACCAAGGCCAACCCTGCTTAGCTTCCGAGATCTAATGAGAGGGGGCTAGCCTGGGCCATCCAGGTCAAGGCATCTACAACTTACTCTCATACAATGGTTCCCTCTCCCAGGAGTTTTGTTTTCCTTGGCTGGGCTCTGGTACATGAACTGAGCGCAACTTGGATAAAAACATTTGAGAAAGAGGAGAGTAGTGGATGCAGGAAAGGTATATCTCCATCTACCTGCAAGTTTCCTTTTTTCAAAAACCTGGACTGCCCCATCCTTCACTTTATCTGTGATTTTATGCAGTGGGTCATTTGATATCACATCTAGTTTGATCTTGACTCGATAAACTATTAGGTGTTGAAGGATAGCGATTGTGGTTCAGTGCAGGGTTCGTTTCATTCTTTCCCCCCCCTCTCCTTTCTTCTAGCAATTGAGAAAACCCCAAGGCAAAACTTATTTAGGAGATTTAAGCCTGTAGAATATGAATTTTGTGAAGCCACTGGATTCATCTCAAAAGCTTGGGGGAGGGGATAACCAACATTGCATTTTCCCTAGACTGGATGTTCATTTTTTAGTGCCAGGAGAGCCTATCCCTCCCCTCCCATGCCATGTACAATGCATACATGTTTACAATCTGCTAATCAGCAACTCCTGGTAGCCCCCGGCCCCAGGGACTTCTGTCTTGCCTCGACTAGGCTTTTTTGGCCCTGGCCACTACCTGGTGGAATGAGCTCCCATATGAGATCAGGGCCCTGCGGGACCTTTTACAGTTCCACTGGGCCTGGAAGATGGAGCTCTTCTGCCAGGCTTTTAGTTGAGGTGACAGATGTCCCCCCTGTATTGGGTATCCCCTTCAGTGGGTCAGATCTGTGTTACCATTTGGGAACCTCAGTCTGAAATAGACCTCCTCTGTTGAGGCTTTGGTTAGAAACATAGGAATATTATTGTATTTTATCTGCTGTACTTTAATTGTTTTTAATTGTTTGTGTATTTTATTTGATGGAACCTGCCCTGAGCCTTCAATGCGGGGAGGGCGGGATACAAATGTGATAAAATAAAATAAGAAAGACTGTAATTTTCTTTCTTTTCCAGACGATGACTGCACCAATTCCTTCACACCCAATCAGGTGGCTAGAATGCACTGCTACTTGGACCTGGTGTACCAGAGCTGGCAACCTGTCAAGAAGCCTGCTCCCATAGCTATCTCACCACAGATTGTGGATCGGTCAGAGGCCTCGATCACCTTGGAGTGGTTTCCACCCATTGACCGGCACTTCTTTCAAAGGTGAACCAGAGTGACAATGTGCTTATGCTATTAGGCCTCAGAATGTGGTGTGATCTGTGGCTGGGGGGGGGGGATGTTGCCTTAAAAAAACAGCAACATTATGACACTTCTGTGCTGCTTTTTCTTTACTTCAAATCCAAGGCAGTCTGCATAATAATTTCTTATACCACCACTGTAGAACAGCCCCCAAGCTTTACAATCCCAATAACATAAAAGTCAGTGTTCTAAAATGAGCAAATCTCGATGCCACTCAAATGACTGATAAATTTAATGTAAAGGCCCTGTTAAACAAGACCCATTTTATATAGCTGGCAGAAAATAGGGAGAGAGGGTATAGCCTGGACCTCCACTGGTAGCCTTTTCTAGAGTTCCAGAGTTATCTCTGCAAAAGTCCTGGAACAGCCCACCAGAGTCCCCCCTTCCCTACAGGAAGGAATGAAGACAAGTTGGCAGGTACAATGAATGTGATTAGAATACCGGGGAAAGCAGTCCTTCAGATATGTGTGTTCCAAGCCTTGTAGGGCTTTAAACCTTAATTTGAGCTTGGAAACAAACAGCTGATAGATGCAAATGTTCTAAAACTGGTGTAACATGTTGACAACAATGGCTGCGATGACACAGGCAGTTTTGCCCTGACACAGTCACTCCTCCCCTCCGGATCAAATCAGCATGATCAGACGCACACATCTGGCACCCAACAGCCATCCGTACCCACCTCATGGAAGAATGACTCCTTGTTGGCTTAGAAAGCTATCGTGGAAATCCGGTTGTTTCCCGGGTGAGGCATCTGATTGGCCAGGCGCGCCACGGAAGCGCAGGAGGCATGTGAACAGCCCTCCCGTTTCCAGCATGGCAGTATGCCATTTTCAGCAACCCAACCAGTCAGAGGGGCACATCAGCCATGGCTCCATGCTGGTGGCGTGGTAGCGATGTGAACCGTCCCGTGACCCGATGCAGCCGGCGTTGCAGGACCGGTGTGAATGCTGTGAAGCGCACCTAGCTTCAGCAGCTTTTTTCTCCGCGGAATACTGCCGCAGCAACCTGCCTGTGTGGACACACCCAATGAGTAGTCACCAATGCTCACTCTAAGCTGTGGAGTCCTGTGAGCAAAAATTCAACTTTGTGAGCTACCAGCATTATAGTTGTGAGCAGACAGGTGATTTGGCTACTGCATAACTTAGTTTGCTGTGGACTGGAGCCATCCTTCCTGAGTTAAGACAAAAATGTGTGAGTGACTAACTCAGCTTAGAGGGAACACTGGTAGTCACACCAACTGCAGTTACCAGGCTCTCTTTAAAGATAGTCCCACGCACAATTTGTTGTAATAATCTCAAGGTTCCTGTAGCATGTACTAGATGGGCTGAATCCAAATATGGAGCCAATTTTATGTACCAGCTGGAAATGAAAGAAGGTACTCCTGGTAATAGTGCTGATCTCTTTCTTCATCAAGAGAGATGGCCCGGTAGTATTGTGCCAATGGCATTGTTATCCTATCCAGCTTTGGCTGCACAGCTCTTTCTAGACTACCAGCACACCCCATCTTATCTGGATTCAGTTTCAGCTTGTTCCTCTTTAGCTACTTGAGTGCACAATCCAGGCAATAGCCTAGGACAAAGAAAACAGCTGTTGGGTACTTAGTTAGAGCTCGGGTTATTCAGCATACAGGTGATAGCCTACCCCCAAGCTGCATACGCTGGACTTTTAAACATAAATATTAAATAGCACTGATGAGAGGATTAACCGCTGGGGCACTTTGCATGGAAGCTCCAAGGGATCAGTTCAGCATCTCCAACAGTCACATTCTGAGCATGAGACAGAAAAGACAAAAACACTGGAACACCACACCTTTCAAAGGGATCCCATTCTCGAAATGGTGCACAAGAATCAAATGGCCTGCTTGTCAAAAGCAGCTGATAAATGTAACAGAATCAATGAAGAGTGATTGCCTCTTTCCATCTGAAGAGGAAGATCATACACCGGTGCCACTAAAACAATCTCTGTCCCCAAACTGAGATTAAAATGGCTCAAAGGCAATGTGTCATGCAGGAAAACCTGGACTTTCTCTGCCTCCACCCACTCAGTTTCCCCACAAATGGTACATTAGATGCAAGCATATAACTACTATAAACCCCCATAGGGCTTTTTTAACTAAACGTCTAATTGCTGCCTTCTTGCTTACATCTTCTGCATTTATACCCGAGTTGGCCACTGTCAGAAAGAGGATGTGCAGCTAAATGGACCTTTGGATTTGATCCCACTGGGCTTGTCTTACTTGGGACCTTCTATATACACAAAGCGTATGTTCTGCCACCAAGCCATAGCCTAAAGGGTGAAAAATTAAATGGGTTTTGCTTGAGGTGCTATCAGTTAGTCAGGCTTTGAGCCTGATTGGAGGCTAGGCATAGTGTTCAGCCATTTCCTCTAGTGAATGCTTGTGCAAGCAGGCACAATATATTGCTTATCCCATTAAACACGATCACCTAGTAAGTCTTGGAGAAATAGTCAAGACAGCTCACATAAGCAAGAAGCCTAGTGTCTGAACTGGCCCTTTGTTTCCTCAAATTCACCACCACCGCCACCACCACCACCATCTTCTCTCCCTCTGTTTCGAAAGGGTAAATTGAGTTCTCGCAATATGCATTTAATTTATATTTCATAAAGTAGTTACTGTATGTTAAATAAATTCCATCTGCCTATTAAAAACATATTGATACAAGGTTAATTGTTATGTAACAAAATACCTCTCTCTGACATACTTCTTCGACCTCAATCAGTATGTTTTTAATAACCCATGGCTAGTTGGTACTTAAATGACACACAATGGCCAGCCTGTTCGATCTAGGATTTCATGCCAGAGTTATCATACCTTAAGTAAACACTAGACTTCTTTTACAAACCCCTCCATTGGGGTTTCTATAGTGTGGAGTCTGCATAACTTGTGGATATCTAAGGAAACATTGTCCAATAGTTATGTCATAGCTTTCTCTGTTTCTCAAGGCTAGGATAAATAAATCATAGAGTGATTGTCAGAGGGCAGAGGTGGGGAATGGCTCATAATTTATTTTGAATTAATAACTGATCTGTTGTCAGCTCCTGCTTGTAAACTTCCAGTCTAAGATCTATGTGCAGATTGTTTATAGTATATGTAACTGAGGTCCAAACTAGATATTACAAGCACACGTGGATTCTCTTCATGCATATCTTTGGCCCATATCATCCCAATAGTGTCTAGTAAAAGACAATATGTGGCATGGTGTTGATAGAGTTAGAATTTCCCTGCCTCTGCAAATGTCACCCAATGAAGTGGAATGGGCACGAGGAAACTCTCAGTTAGTGGTAATTAATCCACAGTTCTCAGAGATCCTCTTTCACAATTACCATCGGCCAAAAGGGCCACATTTACTTTACTTCTGTTTCTGGCATGAGGCCTACATTGCAGGGAAACTCATAGCTTGAATGTTTCTCCCACAGTGGCTGTTTTAAGGTGAGAACCATCTGCCCACTACAAGCTCCACCAGGCAAGGGCCTTACCCACTTTCCCAAAACAGGGCAGGTGCCACATTGGGGAACAATGGTCAGAAGAGTCACAGATGGCATGCCAAAGAGGCACTTGCATTCCTTAACCCCTTTGCATCACTGCTCCATGCGCAAGTGACATTAAGCCCCACATGCTGTTTTTATTGTTACTGTAAAATACAGGTTGGAACTGAGCATTAGAGATGCATATTGACAGCAGCCATATGCCCCTATAACTCTAGTTTGGCCCTAACACCAATTTTTACCATGCTTTCGTACAAGGCCTGTGGATTTCAGTGGAAGTTTGAGTCACATGACCATCATTGCAGAAATGGCACCAACTATGGCTGCCTCGTGACCTGCCTGAGAAGTACTCACTGTGTGACCTTACATTATGTGTTTCTTTGACCCTGCTCCATGTTCCCTATAGTTGCATTGGGGGTCATGGGCACTTGCAACACAATAGAGGTAAGTCAAGTGATGTGTTCTTCTAAATGATGTGGACTGGATGGATCTTCTGGTCATAGAGATCATTTTCAGCAGCATCAATGCACAAGAGCCTTTCTTTCTGAGAAAATATGCTTACTTAGGAGCCCATATTCCCTCCCTTTAGAATTAAGAAATAAGTGCACATCTATATATAAAAAAGAAAGTCCCCTCACCATAAAATCAATGCCCAGGCCAAACCCCTGGACCTAGAAACATGACATTCGGGGAGAGTGCTCCTACCATGACGTAGATGCTCACTATGAGGGGTTTTTTTTAGAAATTCAGCCCCTAAGTGGGTCAAAAGGGGTAAAATGTGTTCCCCCATTGATTCCTAGGTGGCTGCCAGGCTGCTGCCTCCTTGCACCCCCCACTCTCTGATTGGTCACCTACAGAGCTCAGTGTTCTGAGGTAAAAAAAAAACAGTTACAGGAGACTGCACAGAGCTAATGACAGTTGAGGAAATCAGGAATGGCCAACAACCAGCTTTGAAGTGCTGTAATGCTTCTGGATCAGCCTCTTTTATGGTTTCCAATACACTCCCCCACCTCCTACACCTAACAGGCAGTTCTCTGTCAGGTACAGCAGCAGTTGCAGGGTGCTTAAAGCCACGAGGGAGCCCGCCTCAGCAGTAATGAGCCTGCTTTGTGGGGACGGCAGGGTATAAATCTGATAATAAAATAATGCCTTAGTGATCTTGCCAGCCCCACCTCCACAGTGGCTTCTAATACTCTTCCCCCCTCTCCTTCCTACACTGGACAGGCAGCTGCCTGTCAGATGTAGGAGAGGAGGTGTGATGCTTACAGCCGCTGGGGAGGTTTGCTCAGCAGGATTGCCTTAGCCCTGCTGCTGGCCCAGCCCCCCCTAATGCCTTTAAACATAATCCCCCCCAACACCAGACAGGCGGGTGTCTGTCAGGTGTAGGACCAGGACCAGGTAACTTTAATCCATCAGGGACGCTGCCCCAGCAGGATCACCTTAGCGGTGCTGCTGGCCAAGCTTAGCCACACTCCCACCCACAATGGATATATACCCCAAATTTGTAGAAAACTAGTTTCCTTTATTAGGTTATTTAACTTCTCACAATGTGGGTTCTAGAAAATTGGTTCATATGAACTTGCTTAATAGCTGATTGCTTGGATTGTGTTTTGAATATGTAGTTATGTCCCAGTTCTAAAATGTAATATAAATGAGAAGCATTTTTGTTAAAAAAAAAAGGAGGGGAGGCTATGCCCTCCCCCCAAATTTAATGCCCAGACCAAACCCCTGCACAAAGAAACCCAAAATAAGGGGAGTGCATTCCTACCATGATGTCAACCCCCCCCCCAAGAGATTTCTGAGAAACATGATCCCTAAGGGGGTAAAAAAGGGGCAAAATGTGTTCTCCCTATTATTTTCCATGTGCCTGGCAGGCTGCTGCCTCCTTGCCCGCCCTTTCCCCAATTGGCCAATTGTGTAGATCT
>NW_015163640.1:388481-388610 GCF_001447785.1 Gekko japonicus | reverse complement strand
CCTTTCCGCCGCGCTGAGCAGACCTTTCTTCGAGAGGTCTGGCCAGATCGCTGCTTTTGGATCACTTTTTAGTGATTAGCTCTCATTTTTCGCCTCAGTTTTTCTTCAGTTTCTCTTTCTTTTCTGTGT
>NW_015163640.1:346193-383710 GCF_001447785.1 Gekko japonicus | reverse complement strand
CCAAGGTGGTCTCTGAATTCCATCTGCAGTTGGAAGTCTTCCTCCCTGATTTTTATCCTGACCCAAGGTCCCAGGAAGACAGACTTATGCACACTCTAGACGTGAAGCGGGCCCTCCTCTTCTACTTGAATAGGACATGCTCCACCAGACAAACCCCTAAGCTGTTTGTCTCATACGTCACACCCCGTGTGGGCACCCCAATCACTGCCCAACGTCTATCCAAGTGGATCGTAGGTCTGATAGAACTGTGTTACCTACTGGCGAAACAGCCGTTGCCAGGCCCGGTACGGGCTCATTCCACCAGGGCTGTCGCTACATCCACTGCTTTCCTGAAGGGAGTACAGCTGCAAGACATTTGCAGAGCCGCAACCTGGGCCACGCCTACTACCTTTATCAGGCACTACGCCCTAGACGTCCGCCAGTCCACCAGTGACAGTCTGGGACGTCAGGTTTTATCATCGGCTAAGCAGTAAACACCTGACAGCACCCGCCTCCAGGTAGGCTACTGCTCGCTAATCTCCCATTGGTGTGAAGCACAGAGACCACGAAGAAGATAAACAGGTTGCTTACCAGTAACTGGTGATCTTCGAGTGGTCATCTGTGCATTCACACCACCCGCCCTCCTGCCCCGCTGCTGTCTTCTTCTACCTGTTTTGTTAGGAGATTGATGCGCGGCGGTTGGTAGGAACTGGCGGGATGTCCGTGCTTGCCGTTCTGGGCATGCTCACTGGGGCTCCTGAGCATGTTCAGTTGGGCCAGGCACGAAAATCCTTTTAAGAGAGCTTGCTAGGCACCGGCAGATCCAGCGCTGGCGCACTAGATCCCATTGGTGTGAATGACCACTCGAAGATCACCAGTTACTGGTAAGCAACCTGTTTTTCAGAGTTCTAAGGTAAAACCTGCCTACTTGCACCCACCTCCCTCTGATTGCTCAGCTGTGGATCTAAACACAATTAGAAGAGACTGCAGACAGTTGAGGACAGTTACAGAAATCAAGACTCCTGAATAGACATTTTTCAAAAAAGCCAGCATGTAAATTGAGTTAATGAATGTTTATGGGGAGATAGTAAAGGACATTTCTAGGAGCCATTTCGATGCGTGCCTCTCTCCACCACATCACCACTCCCTCACACCAACTCCCCCTCATACCTCTCACCTCTTACTGCCCCCAAGAGAGCTCCTGGCAAATATCGAGCGAGATACACCAACGCTACAAGGAGAAGGCAACTTAGGAATGCAGCAAAGACATTTGCACATAGTACTCCTGCAGGCCAAGTACCAGTGAGATCGCCCTGAGGTGCTCAGAACAACGCGGTCTCCATATGAGCAAAACAATCCAGGAACACAAGTAGAGGTGTGGCAGGAGTTGGCTTAACAGATGACTGCTTCTTAAATGGACAGTTCTATGTTGCCTGCTCCATAGTGAGCTCACCAAGCAGCCTGGTGATCCTGGCACCTGAGGGCAGAACCACCAATGTGGTATACACAGAGGTCCTTCAGTAGAGAGAGAAAAAAGTATGTATGTCTCACTTCATTTTTTACACTACAATCTTCTCCACTAGAATTCCTACAACAAATGTTACATTTCAAACTTCACATCATCAGTATTATAACTGGATTTATGGAACTTAAATACCGTAGCGAAGCACGGGTATCTTATAAGTGAATGACTGAATGACTCATTCCCATGTTATCTATACGTATCCCAGGCAGAACATGCGCTGGATGGAGAAGAGAAATGTATCTTTTTCCCACATCAGAAAATGGAAATCACAGCAATCAGGTCACATTGCCTTTTCTGGGCCCACTCTTGCCTCCTGTGTAGTGTGGCGTATGTGATGGGTGTACCAGTGCAAAGTGAATTGTGTTGCTTCTTTTCAGGATTGGACTTTCAAATCCTACAACATAACAAAAAGAGATCTGTAGGTCTAGAAAGATGATGGTAAAATCTCCACTAGGGAGAAAAAAGGGGCATAGATAATTAAATGCATTGTTCTCCTCTCCAAAAAAATCTGATGTGTCAGGCCAGTCTAAAACAACTAACTAAAGAAAGCTAAGTAGAAGCTGAAATCCAAGCCAAGAAGTCCATTCACTTCTATATCATTTACTCCTATGCACCTTTGAAGTTTTATTGTACTGAATTAAAATATTGTTCCCTCTGGGTTAGTACTGCCTACTCTGATTGGCTCTCCAGGGTCTCTGGGAAAGGTCTTTCTCCAATCATGTTACCTATGAAGTTTAAGGGATTGGACCTGAGACCTGCTATGTGCAAAGCAGATGCTTTGCCACGGATCCACAGCCCTTCTTAAATATAGATATTTTTTAATTAACATATAAAGCTGTCAAACATACCACCAGTTGAGAATCACTGATCTAGCCCATTATGGTGTACTCCAACTGAAAGCAGCTGTCCATGGTCACAATACTAACTGAGGTCCTTGTAAATCTTCCATATGCAAAACATGGGCTATCCTACTGAGCAACAGTCCATCTCTCTTAGCATTCTTTCTAAATAGGAGCAAGTCTACAAGGTAAGGATCTTTCCCAACCTCTGCCACCTGAGATCCTTCAGCTGGAGATGGAACCTGGGATGCCAAACTTATGCTTTGCCACTGAACTGTGGTCCATTTTGCTCAGTTCTGGCAACAACTGTGTAGACTATCAGACAGAGGTCTTCTATGATGTTGCTGCCTACAGTTCTTTTAACTGGAAATGGTGGGCAATGGAACCTGAGAGACCTTCTGTATGCAGAGGATGTGCTGGTCTACTGAAATAGAGCCTCCTTCCCAATGAAGAAAAGCAAAGGATTGCACTTGGTCGCATAGAGGACATTTGGGCTGTTAGTGACTAGGATTCCATAGGGGATTTATCTCTGTGCTCAAAGCTTTCAGAGAAGCATTGCAATTCTTAGGGGCCTTGTGTTGTATGAGGCTCCTTTCCATGCACACCCTACCTGTCACAGTGATGGGCATTTTGCTAGTTCCAATTAAATAGGAGAGCTGAGTGGAAGCAAAAGGGCAAAAAAGAAAAAAAGGCCCATTCATTTCCTGGCTGCATCAAAGAGCTCTTTTAATCTTGTTATTATTCCCACCCATTGATTTGCAAGGGTGTTACTCAATATACACCAGATTGACGCAGGCAGGTATTGTTAACAGCTATCGCAGAGTCCCAATTGGGCAAGAAAGCCCTGAGTCTATCTTGCCAGTCAGCTCGCCTTCATCACAGAGGCGGCAGTCATTTCCGCTGTTCCATCGATTGCTATCTTTCTTAATTCTTCCACATTGGCAGTGATTTGTGCTGTATAGTTTTGTTTTGTTTTGTAATATTTATATGATCGGGAGTCTTGGCTTATTCATTTGGCTGGCTGGCTTTAATTTCCCTTGAAAAAAAAGTCTTCATGTTTCTAAGGACATATAGAAGGGACCCTAAGATTCCAAGAGGTGTTTTTTCCCTCTCTCTTTGAAGCTGGGCTTAGATAGAAGCATCCTTGGTTATAGTGGAAGGCAATTCCTGGAGTAAGCTTAAAGCATACTTTCCAAGAAGTGTGATTTTAGACTAGTCACACAAGCAGGAACTAATGTCTATTTTGTAGCTCTCTAAGACTATGCCCAGATGGCTATAGTTTAACCTTCCCACATTGAAAAAAGCAGATGGCTTATCTGAAACTGGGATCCAATAAACCCCAATTAAGTTTCTACATTTTTTTTTAAGTGGGCTGTGGTAGACACCATTGTTTTGGAGTTTTGGTCCATGGAGATTAGCCTTAAGTAGGAATACTTCATCTCAGATCAGAACTCTCCCTGGAATATCCCATTCCAACCATAATTGTCCATGTTGTAGAATGACGCTTCATGTGTATTCTTTTTGTTTATTTTCCATTCTGTGCCCTGGATTTCTTGTGTTTGGGAGGGGAGTACACATTTGGGTGTACTTTCAGATATAAATTATCATTATGGAAGAATAAATTGCAGTAAGTATCAGATACATCTCAAAGGTATTCAAATGTACATAAACTTCATTTGTGACAGATCATTGGAAGGACAGACAATTGAATGCTCAATTGAGCAAAATAGGAACAAGAATAGAATGAACAAGGGGCATTTGTCAAATTATATTTTAACCAAAATCTGAAAATAGGTACTGCAGTGGATTTGCTAACCCTTATGGGACAATACAGGGTTACATTAATATTACTAGATACTGATGTACATTTAGTGATACACCATTGCTAAAGTAAACCAAGAAAGAGTAACTTTGGGCATGACTAAGTCTGAGGCCAGCAGCACCTTTAAGACCAACAAAGTTTTACTCAAGGTATGAGCTTTCGTGTGCATGCACATTTTGTCAGATACGTTGAAATGGAAGTTAATAGTTAATAGGCAGACACTGCACAGCAAATTAGTGTACAGCATAATGAAGATGTTTTAACAGATGCAAAGGCCAAACAAGAATAACAAGCTAACTTTATATCTGTCACCATTTGTTTGGATTTAATTACAGGGAAACACACAGTAGAGCAAATAAATATGTCAAAATAGGAGACCAATGTGTAAATGTATCCTTCTTAATTGTGGAATGCTAAGAGAAATTAACGGAAATCCTGTTGTTACGCTCCATTCGTTTCCTCTCAAGCATGGAGGTAACTAACAGCATCCTTTTCTTTGTGGTGGGGTGAATGGTTGTGCAGTGTTATGTCTCCTCTGTCACCAGATCAGAGAAATACATTCCAATATTCATAGCATTACATTACCATCACTATTCCAATCTAGGCCCCGGTCACATGGGCAGGAAACTGCGGGGGGGGGAGCGTGGCTGTTTGCCCCGGGGCAAACTAACGCGCGGTAAAGTGATCAGACCTCCCGTTGAGGTACCGTGGAGGTATCGTGGAGGTTCCGTGGGAAGGGAGAGGTGCCGATCGCAGGACAATCCTGCGCGCAAAAAAGAAGTGCGCCATGCGGCAAACTGGTTTTTTTGTGTGTGTACACCACGACTGCGCATGCTCCGTTGGGTGCTTGTGCGCATCCACGGAGACTTGGGGAAAAAAAACACCTTTTTTGCAAGGGGACATGGGCGGGCGCCGGATGCCTCCGGAAACGCGATCAGACGCCTGCCCTTGCCCCGCAGTTTCCGGAAACTAGTACCTCCGAGGTACTAGTTTTTTGCTGCGTGTTTTCGGCGGGAAGCCTCGGTTGAGCCACAGAAGTGCTATGCTTCCCAGATGTGCCGGTGAGATCGCGCCCGGAAACTCCGCCTGTCTTCCGTCGCTCTAGCGTGGCTAATGCTCCGTGTGACCGCAGCCCTTCTGTTCCAAATAAGAAATACACTAAAATAAAGAGGATGTATAGCCCTTCTTGGTGAGAATACATATGTAAGGACTGAATGAGTTTAGCATATGTAGTAAGACAAGAAACCAATATCCCTGTTAAGTCCTGGGGGGTGTCCTAAGTGTTGTAATTCAGCAATTTTTCTTTCAGTTCTGTTCCTGAAGTTCCTTTGCAATAAAACAGCTACTTTGAGATCTCCCATTGAATATCCTGGAAAACTGAAGTGTTCTCCTGTAGGTTTCACAGTCTTGTGATTCTTGGTGTCAGATTTGTTAGCCGAATTGCTTTATTTACAGCAATTGACAATTTATAAATGGGTTCTTGCCAATTTATACCAAGGTCCTGATCCCACCAAGGGTTATCAGTAAAGGATTCAAGGCTGTTGTAGTTAAAATAGATGTCTTTTACTTAAAATATATCTCATACAAACAATACTGATGCACGCATACATTCAATCAAGTCCTAAGAGTTACAGTATGAAATAAGCACAGTTGCATTAGCAGGTAGGGGTGATGACGGGCGATACTTATCTGTCCTGAAGCTTGGTTGTTCCAATGAAGAATGGGTGGGAAGAAATGGAAACAAAGGGAATCCACACATGACCACAACCAGCCGGAACGCATGGGCAGTAGAGGCAAGGGTTGGGGATAGCAAGTGGGACTCAAGAGAGGTAAAAGCAGACAGGGGTCGTCTTGGGGGGAGTGCTAGCTAGGAGGAGTCAGGTAACTGGTTCTCTCCTTTTATAGGGGGTCCAAGAGGTGGGTGGTAACTGTTCCAACCTCTTGACCCACCTACCTGTTAGTCCCAAAAACAATCCTATTGGTTGCAGGTAGGGAAGGAGGTTACCTAGGAGGGATGGCCAATATTGTAACCTAAAACCTTACTTGAAGTATGGCATCTGGACAGGTGTGGAATCCAGGCATCAGGATGCTTCATTGTAGTGCTGTTGAAGTTGGCCAGTTCCATTGATAACCAAATGTCCATCTGGCAGGAAATGCCAGCTCAGGAACAAAGCAGTTGATTGGTGGTACATGACCACAAGCAGCTTTGCCATGGGGGCTGTTTCTTCCTAGAGTTGTTGTTTCATTGCTCGCAATAATGGAGATTTGTGCTGGGCAACTGTGTTGCTGAAACCTTATTTACATGTAAGGTATGTTCAGGCACCCTCTATGTGTGTCATCACAACAGGTGACCTAAAGTGTACAGTTCTCTGAGCCCATGTGTATATGCACAGTCCATTGTGTAGCAATAAGCAGTCCATAAAACAAATATCAGGCTTGTTCCCTAACAGTTTTGTATCCATTTATCCTTTGGCATAGGAATAGGTAGCATGTGAGGCAATGGGGCATTCCCAAATATCTAACCACGGATAGGAGAACAGAATGCTTTAACTGTATCAGGTTGAAAAGATTTGTTTGACAATGATTCCAACTGAATGTATATATGTATAGCTAAAAAATTATACTAAAGGTCCTTGCTTGTAGTAAACAGGTAAAACTGTACAGGAATTGTATTTATTAATTCCATCTTATGTGGCTTTAAACCATACATAATACCAGACTTTGCACTTTTTCTACCACTTAATCTCCTAGGTATGAACAAAAATTATTGAATGATTGCCCCTGGCCTGAGAAACGTCCACTTAGACTCAACCAGGGCCAGGGCTTTTTCCGCTCTGCCTCCGGCATGGTGGACTCAGTTCCCACTGGAGATCAGGGCCCTGTGGGACCTTTTATTGTTCCTCAGGACCTACAAAATGGAGCTATTCCACCAAGCCTTTGGTGGGCATCCATCACAGTTGGCCTCCTTGCTCCTAATCTGGCTCCCAATCTGCTAAAAGTGCCCACTGATTACACCTGTGGCTCTAACAGATATGAAATTCTTGCTACCTGTATGAATGTTTATTGTTGTTTTAACTGTTTTAATGTGATTTTATTGTAATGAGTCTTGGACTCGGCTTTTGTTATCTGTTCTGAGCCCGCTTCATGGAGGGCGGAATAAAAATCTCATAAATAAATAAACAAACAAGCCATGATCTTCACACATACATCAATATAAATTAGCTCCTGAATTGTCATGTGAAACTTGTTGGAATCATTAGACCTTTTTTCCACTTGGAGTCTATCTCTCATTTTAGTAATTGTAAAAAGGGAGGGGGTTTGAAACACTACAGAGTAATTGATTCCTCCTTAGACAGTATAAGTGACACAGGTTAGGTGGGGAACCCCATCAAAATATTTTTGCATTTAGTTATGACCTCATTGTTTTAAGAGAGTTAATATTTATTTGTCCTGACTGTCCTGGCCTGGTGTTGTCATATCTTGCAAGCTAAGCCGGGTCAGTCCTGGTTAGTATATATATGGAAGACCTTCCACAGAAGTTCAGGGTTGCTACACAGAGGCAGGCAATGGCAAACTACCCCTGATTGTATCTTGCCTTGAAAACCCGACACGCTCACCTTAAATTGGCTGAGACTTTATGGCACTTTACCTGCACAATATTTATTTATTAATATATTTATATCCCAGTTTTTCTTGTGGCTCAAAGCACCAGTTTGGTGTAGTGGTTAAGTGTGCCGACTCTAATCTGGGAGAACCGGGTTTGATTCCCTACTCCTCCACTTGCAGCTGCTGGATGACCTTGGGCAAGCCATAGTTCTGACAAGAGCTGTCCTTGAAAGGGCAGTTCTCAAAAGAGCTCTCTCAGCCCCACCTACCTCACAGGGTGTCTGTTGTGGGGAGGGGGAGGGAAAGGAGTTTGTAAGCCACTCTGAGTCTCCGAGTGAAGGGCGGGGTATAAATCCAATCTCCTCCTCCTCCTCCTCCTCCTCCTCCTCCTCCTTCTACCAGAATTTAAAATATCAAATAAAACCCCAAATTACATTGCTAAACAAAAATCTGCAGTCACATGCATGGCCAGTTTCTCAGTCCAGAGTATGAAGCTGGGCTATACAATTTTACATTTAACGTTTGTAGGAGGGGGCTCTTTATAAAAAGACAGCACAGATCTTACTAGTTATATTATCTCTTTAACTGAAGTTATACTTCTGAAACATACAGAAATGGATTTTGCAGGCCATTAGCTGCAAAGCTACTAAAGGGCAAAATGTGTCTCCCCATCCCTTCCTCTAGTGCCGTTAAAGAAAGTGGGGTTAAGTGGAATTCAACTTGACATCTTGTCCCATTTCATTCAGCCAAATAAGCACGTCATTCAACTGTTACTAAGTTGGTGCATTTTCTTTTTTCTTATTTCCTGGCCTCCTAGAGAAGTGGGATCAGCATGTGATCTATGCGTGGAAGGCCGAATCCTAGCGCAGTATGCTTTCAGCGCCTCCTCACCAATGCCATGTGACCCATCAGGGCACTGGAGCCCTCGAGAAGCAGAAGGTGAGCCTTGCTCTGGGGGGGGGGGGAACCAGAAGGAATGAGAGTAGAGATGGGAGGAAAGAAAGAGCAAAGCAAGAGGCTGAGGAAAAGTTAACAGATGAATTATTATACTCACTGCAGAGTTCAGGTGTTAGCCAAATTGCAAAAGGGAAGGGAATGATATGCAGTCCCAGTGTGAAGACTAGCATACATGCTTCTTCTGTGCTGCTCAGAGATGTCTCCCCTATTTTGAACCCCTGAGGAGCTGAGCCAGCACTGCCAGGACAAAAGCCATGTTTTGATCTGCCTGATCAATATGATTTGCATTGTAAATGGAAAAGGGGGAGGAATGGCAGAATCTGTGCCTAGATCCTGGAAAGGGGGGTGGGGAGAGACAATCAATAAGATTTGCTTTGTGAATCAGAAGAGGGCTGAACAGAAGGCACCAGTTTACTGCAGGCCAACAGGACGCTGCTTTTAAGAGCTGGCATAGTGTAGTGGTTAACAGTGGTGGACTCTAAACTGGAGAACTGGGTTTGATAAGATTCCCCACTCCTTCTTCATGTGAAACCTGCTGGGTGACCTCAGGCCAATCACAGTTCCCTCAGAACTCTTTCAGCCCAACCTATCTCACAGGGTGCCTGGCTGTGGGGAGAGGAAGGGAAGATTTCATTCATTCATTCATTCATTTCAATTTATATCCCACCCTCCCCACAAGTGGGCTGAGGGTGGGACACAACAGTTTGACTAACAATACAATAATAAATACAGTACACACAGAATTAAAATTTTTAGATCGACAGCATCACAGGGTCTATTTTTTGCATCTACCAGCTCCTCCCCCACAATTGCAGGGCATATATAACTAACTAATAGGACCCATGCAGCAGATGCCAAGACAGTTTTTTTAAAAGAGGGCAATTCGTACAAGGACAGTTCACCTGGGCAACTCACCCAGGCAGTGTGAGCAGGGGAGACCAAGGTCTTCAGGTGTCCACCATCTCAACCAAAGGCCTGGCAGAACAGCTCCATTTTACAGGCCCTGAGGAATTGCATTAAATCCCACACAGCCCTGATCTCAAGTGGGAGCATGTTCCATCAGGCTGGGGCCAGGACAGAAAATGCCCTGGCCCTGGTCGAGGCTGACATATTTTGGGCTGGAGACTACCAGCAGATGTTGCTCAGCAGAGCACAGAGCTCTTTGGGGCACATAGGGGGAGATGATTGTAAACTGTTTTGAGACGCCTTAGGGTAGAGGAAAACGGAGTATAAACCAATTCTGCTTCTTTACTGAACATCATGAAACCTCATAACTGTATCCTAAATATATGTGGGGCTGTTTCTCAGGCAGCATGGAAAACAGTGAGGGTAGTAGCATGAACTGTTCATGCTTCCTCTCCCAGGGTTTCTGGGGCTCATGAATTAATTGTGGAAATATTCCCTGTGGGGAAATGTTGCTCCGTCTGTGCATTTGGAGGATGGATGTACCTCACTATGGAGGATAAATTTATTTGTGTTTTAAACAGTTTCATCCCATTGTACTGCATGGTATTAGTTTGCGCCAAATTCTAACTTCATTAGGACTTACCACCACTTCTAACACCCTATTTAGTAGTTTTGATCCACCACTAGAAGTCAGCTTCCATCAGAGAGGGAGAGAACTATACACGAGGATGCATTTCCTGGAGCAGAGAGTCTTGTTCACTTTCTCATCGCTGTAAAGGCCAAATTAACACCTCCATAGAGGGAGGAGAAGGAGTTCTGCCTTTCCCCAAGCTATTTTTCCATGATGAACCAGCACTTGGGGGTAGTTAATTTTCCTGGTTTGGCCATTCCATGTGCACAGAATGCTCCACATGCAAAAACAGGGAAATAACTCCCAACCCCCGCATGCTGTTTCAACATGGGGAAGAAGATGGGGTAGGAAGACAGCAGCCCTCCTTCTCCCCACAGTGGCATTCTGAGTCCAATTGGGCTCTCATTTATTTTTAACAGCCATTCCCTGCAGCTGCTGCACAAGGCAAAACAGTAAAACCATAAAATATAGGGCAGGCAAAAGATCAGCAAATTTGGCTCCAAGCAAATCATTGCAGAGAAGTTCCAAAGACATGTTGCTAAAGTAGAGAAGACCCTGTTTCTGGTGGCCATCTCCCTTGTTTCTGGACTGGGCCCCTGAAGGGGCTGCTTATACAGGAGCAGGTCATTTAGATACCAAGGTGCCCCAGACACCTGCATGCCAAACAACTTAAATTGTGTCGAATAGCTAATAGCTAGCCATTGGATTTCTTTCAAAATTGGTAATATATGTTCCCTGTACCCCATGCCAACAAGCAGTGTTGCTGCTATGTCTTGGGCCAAATGAAGTTCCCAAACTGTCTTCAACCCTACTCAGAGCACATAGCAGTCATCCTGCCCCTTTAGTAGATGAGAAATTCCATCTAGAGCAGGCTTTATCCCCACTCTCTGAAGATCTGTCAAATTGACCAACAGAGCCTCAGTCTTTTGTAGACTGGACTTCAGTTTATTGGCCCTCATTCATCCAGTACCTCCATCAGACCTCTGTTCAAAATGTCCTCTGCCACCTGATTCTACCAGAAAAGATAAATAGAGTTGTGTTGTCAGCATACTGATGACACTTGACTCTAGATCTCCTGTTGATCTCTCCTGGTGGTTTCATCTAGATGTGAAACTGCATGTGGAATAAGACACAACCTGTGGGACTTCACAGAACAAGCACCAAGGTATCAAGCAACAGTCCCGCAGCACCCCCTCTTGGAACCAATCAGCCAGGCAGGAATAAACCCACCAGAGCATTGTGCATCCAGTATCAGATATACCACAATGCCATGGTCAGACTTAACACACTGTCTAAAAGCTCCAGAAGAATTGATCAGGTCATACCCCTTTCTGTTTCCTTCCTGACAAGGACCCATATAACCAGCACAATTCAGTTAAATCTCTAGGGTCCATTCATAAAACATTTATAAACCAATCTGCACTCATATCAGTCTTATCTGAGGCCCTTTGGTTGAACTATGTATAAATGGGCCTAAATAATTGGCATCGTCCAAGACAGCCCAGAAGCAATATCTGCTACCATTCTCTATCCATTCACATAATTTTGATCTGTGGATGCCTTCTTCGGAAGGGGCCTTCTTCAAGATAGATCGAATCTAATCCTTACTCAAAGAAGCATTCACTGCTCCCTGAGCCCAGCTGTGTAATCCCCTCCAGCCAGATATAACCAACCAAGTTGGGCAAGGGTGAAGCAGCACAGAGGTGGTGGGCCACACTCTTCTGAGCAACTTGTCAACTTCCTAAGGAAGCAGCATCCTGAAAATCCTCCAAGCAACTTTGACTTGATTGAGTTCTGAGACTGATCTGTAGAAATAATGGTATCCAGGGCAGAGCAGATGCAAGTCCAGGGTTGTTATGCAGAGGCAGGCAATGTCAAACCTCTGTTCATGTCTTGCCTTGCAACCCCGTGGGGTCTCCATAAGTCAACTGTGTCTTGAGACAGCACTTTCTATCACCAAACTAGTTGTGATCCCCATTTCCCATGGCAATGAATTCCATACATTACTTTTTCATACAAGAAACACAATTATTTCCCTTAGAGAACCAAAGTGAACAGTCAATGTTGTTTACTGAAAAGCTTTTACCCTGCCTTTCTTCCAATAAGGATTCAAAGTCATACAGTACTTAGTGTTGGATCAGGACTGGACAAACCTGAATTCAGATCCCCACTCTGCCATGAAGCTCTCTGGGTGACATTTAGGGCAGTCAGACATGCTCAGTTTAGGCAGCATCACAAGTCTTGTAAGGTCGAGCTTCTTGGAGGAAGAGAGGAATAAAGATATAATGGAAAACAATGGATGGATGTTGTCTCTTTAACCTGCTGCTCATCAGTTTCATCAGATGATCCCAAGTTCAAGTATTAAGAAAGAATTAGGGTGTTTTTTTCTTTTTCTCCATACCACACATAATTTGATAAATCCTATCCTGTCCACGCTTAGGGTTTTGGGTTTGTTACGTTGTTGTTGTTGTTATTTGGTAAAATGAATAAACCCAGAATGTATAGTAATTTCTTGTAGGGAAGATACTCCAACCTTTTGGTTGTCCTTTTCTGCAAAAAACCCCCCCCCCCATCTCTGCAATATCCTTTTCCAAGGTGGCATGACCAGAACAATCTCATAAGACCCAAGCCAAATCTGAAAATCACTTACAGCCAGGTCAAATAAAGCAAGGTCAGTAGAGCTAGGGTCACATCAGAAGCACAAGAAGGAGAACATTCCCTCTGTTCTGCAACAGGGAGAGGCTCTCTCTGCCAAAAGTTCCCACAAGCCACAAGATTTCCAAGTTCTGCTGTTAACAGAGATGTGGCAAGCTCATGCACAAGTGGGAATCATTGATGAATTACACTGTAATATTTGTAACTCACAAACACTGTTTGCATACGTGTGATTGGGCACCATGAGTATGCAGGCTTCTTCGGTGTAACCTATGATGTACCACCATAAAACATTGGCTGCTTATCATCTCACTTCCAATTTCAAGAATGCTGTGGTGTCAGCTGAGAATCTCTGGTTAGGACTAGTCAGGTGGGCTACTGTGGTCTCTGAGCTCTAAAGATTTTCTTCACCCATAAAAGGGCATAGGTGCATCCTGCATCTGGCAGGCAGCATGAAGCCTTTGGATTGGCCAGTTATGATATACATATCAGGAGCTTGACCTTCTGTTGTTCCCTCCTTGCAGAAGAGTATCTTCTGCCAGATATATTTGGGGATCCAGCTGAAGATGTTCCTTACTCTCTCAGTTCCAGCAATCAGTCTTAAGGGTCTTGGATTTGTAAATACATCATCCAGGTCTAGATTTCGTTATTTGGTACCCCTGTCCTGCCTGCCCTGAACTTGGCATAGGGTTGTGTTATCATGCAGCAACTCACATGTGAAGCCTTATACTGAACTTGACCATTGTTTTATTAAGGTCAGTATTGTCTACTCAGACTAGCAGCAGCTCACCAGGGGCTCAGATGGAGGTCTTCACGTCACCTGATACCTTTTAAATGGGAGATGTGGGGTACTGAACCTGGGAACTTCTGCATGCCAAGCAGATGTTCTACCACTGAGCCACAACCCCTCTCCAGGGCCAAGTAGACTTAGCGTGAGGTGGGTCTGTGTCTAGAATCTTTTGCCACAATTTTGAAACTAATTTGTAGCCCCCAACAGGTTTATTTGGAGATAAGTCATTGTAGAAGGGTTATTTTATTTTTAACTCTGTCCTCTCAAGTCTCTTCTGCACTGTAAATCACTCTTACAATTAAGCCTGCAACAGCTCCACAAAAGGAAAAAGACAGGTACAGTACACTCTTTTTCTCCCCTGTCCCACAGAGATAATTACAGCTTTGGGAAGACTAATTAAATCAGAAAAAGACATAAGAGAAAAGAGTTAAAGGCCATGGTCAGACATGCCATTTGGTGCGGAGGGGAAGTGAGCCTATTTCCCCTGGTTAAAATCGACACTGCGTTGCACAATCACACATCCTTTGTAGCTGCAGGCTCAGCCCATCACTGCCTGATCAGACGCCATGTGGCCGAGTGGGGTTTTTTTTTGCCTTTTGCTTCCCATGCACATAAATGAGGAACCGCACCTACGCACTGAGGGTTCCCATGTAGTATGCATCTATGTGCATACTGCTATGTGAGGAAAATAAATGGCACTGAGTCGGGATGGAATGAGCAGACCATCCTGATGTCATAAGAGTGGGCTTGAGCGAACAGACGGGAAATTCTGCCCATAGCCCGTCAGCAAGCATCAGGACTGGACTTTCCCCGGTGTCTTTAACTCCACCTCCGTGGCGGGGCAGCACAGGGTGCTGATGGCTGTGGGACCTTTCCCAGATGTTGCTGTCTGATCATGCCCTTTAGATCCATCAGGCATTCACAGCTGAGTTGGATCTAAAGGCATGTCTGACAGCAGCCAAACACTCCCTGTTCTCAGCAGTCCATACTGATCTTAAATCATGTATGTATATATGTATTTCTGTCCCAGTTTTCTCCCCACAGGGGACCCAGAGCATCTTAAACAAAAATGTAATGTCCACAAACAAAAACAAACAGTGTACAGCTCCAGTGGTTTCCTTGGGTCAGCCTACTCAGGGCCACAGGCGGCATGCCATGGCCTAAGAGCCAAGGTCCAAGAGAACTTAGCCATACACTAAAGGGCATATGAAGGTAGCAGTCATGCTCCCATGATTTCTCTGCCCTACTAGAAGAGCCTCTGGCTATGCCCAGGCTTAAATACCTGTAATGGGAAGGAAAACAGAAGCTCAGTCCAAGTCTTATGCAGCTACCACACATGTTCCCATGATTCCATTTATGGGCCTTTTATTTAGTGTTAAAAACACAGTGAGAGGTCCTAATTGCTGATCTCTCATGCCATGTCATCTTTGTCCCTGAGATTCTAGAGATGTTGCTGCCCACCAGGCTAGTGGGCTAGATGGACTTATAACTTGATATAAGGCAGATTCATTAGCCTTAGTAGCCATGTGAGGCTGCTAGCTGCCTTTGAAAAGGAACACCATGCATCTCTCATGTCACCTCCTGCTACAGCCTGGGGACATCCAAAACACCTCTTCTCCAACTGAGCTATGATCCCACCCAAACCCATCCTGAAACATATTTAATGCAGTGCCCTGTGACCAATGCTCCCTCTAAGCTGTGGAGTTTTGTGAGCACAAATTCTACTTTGTGAGCTACTGCCATTAAGGTTGTGAGCGAGCAATTTGGCTACTGTATAAATTAGTTTGCTTTGGAGCCATCCTTCCTGAGCTAGACAAAAATGTGTGAGCTAAAGGCTAAAAAACTGTGAGCTAGCTCACACTAACTCAGCTTAGAGGGAACACTGCCTGTGACATAAATAAGCATCCCAAGGCCAGGATGAGAGTGAAATGTGAAAGCTGTCTAGCTGGATTAGAATATTCCCATTTCAGTGTTGATGTCATCTGCACTTTGTCAGAAGCAAATTCAAGAATCTTAAGTTTTGCACCCATTACAGTTATCTCACTCCATGTTTCCTCCTTAATGTTAATGCATTTTACACTATTTTGTTCTATCAAATGCTTATATATGAGGTATTAGAAGAGCCCTGCTTGGTCAGAGCATGGGTTCGTTTAGACCAGTATCCTTTTTCGAACAGCAGCCAACCAGAAGTCCTAAAAGCCAGGCCCAGAGATTCCCCATGTTGCTCCTAGCAACTGGCATTCAGAGGTCTACTACCTCTGAACACAGCAGGTCTCTTTAGCCATGATGGCTAGCAGCCCTGTCCCATTCCTTTGTTTAATCCCTTTTAAAACTAAGTAAGGTGGTGATTGTTGCTACATTTTGTGGCCGTGAGTTCTGCAGATTAATTAATTGTATAACAATACAAGTGGAAAGTACATAACATGGTGTAAAAGACTCAGCAGAAGTAGCAAAAATGAGGCAGACTGAAACCAATGGCAAATAACAACATACAAAATCAGACAAGAAAGAAACAGAATGGCCAGATCAGCTCATTGCTAATACAATAGCTGCACTGAAATAGAGATGGTATGAGTGACAGGCAGAGCAATTATTTGGGTGGAAATCTGCAGACGTTTTTAAAAGAGAAGGGCTTTGGCATGCATCTGGAGGTTAACAATCCTGGAGACCGAGGAGCGGAAGCTGAACATTAGGGACCCCTGTTTTTTGAGACCATAATGTTAGCTTAATACAGTGCTGTGGGATATACTTTGTGAAGGCCTTTTGTCCTGAGATCCCCCCCCCCCCCAACTTAAAATGTTTTCTTGTAGGATATGCAATTTCATCGTCATAAGGCCAAGAAAATCCTCTGGGGTCTCGGTTTTCTGCTTCTCCAAGTTTGCTCGCCCGCCCCCTCCCCTTCCCCAATCTGGGATTCTTGGCTGCAAGTCAAGGTTGAACATGGATCTGTGTGCTTAAAATCCAAGAATTTGGACATGGGCGTTCCTTCCAGTAAATTCATTGGCTGGAATTTTGGGAGATGGCAAATGTGCAAAATGACAATGCATGCGAGAGGAGAAAAACTGTTGGGGAGGGCAGGGAGGCAAATGACTAGCAATTTCAGGACTTTCCAGTTCTGTACAGCTGAAGGTGGGGGGGCACTTCATGCAGCAGGCAGAGTGATCAGTGTCTATGGGTGTGAGGATGGCAGGGGGGTAAGCACAGGAGAAATTCTCTCCCCTTCTGTGCAGCTTCTTTCTGCTACTGTCTTGCAGTTAGTCTTCACCCAGAGCTGATCCCATTCTAGGGGGAATGGCTTGATGAAGAAACGGTAAAGGTAAAACTACATAGGTGCAGGCTAGGCAGATTATGCAAGTTGCAGAGACCCCAGATAACTCCATACATTCCCTCCTTCCTCTTTCCTGTGAAATGGGCTGAGTGTCAAATCCAATAAGGCCATAAGAAGAGTCCTTCTAATCCAGCACTTGGCTTCCAACACCAGCCAGCCAGATGCTTCTGGGCATGAAGGCAGCAGCCCCCACTTAACTATAACTCCCTAGAATATCATTCAGCGGGGACCTAACTACATGACACATACTCCACATCCCTCCCCAACCCCAGTCCTCTTGACGAGATGTGCTCTTGCTGCTTTGGATTGAGAACTTGATTCCCAGACTGTGTGGGCTCAATTCCTATAGGGGCTCTGCACACCTGAGAATTAAGGCCCAAGCATAGAACTCCCAGAGCACTTCTGGCCAACAAGAATGGTGTGAACATGCATGGAACACAAGGACTTCATAACATGTAGCTAAGCCCTGGTAAAAGCGCCTCTGAACATGGAGGTTTCAGTTAGATTCCATGGTCAGTAGCTGACTTCTCCTATGGAAATTTGTCTAATGTCCTTTTCAATCAATCTAGAGCCAGTTTGAAGTAGTGGTTAGGAGCATGGACTCTAATCTGGGAGAAATGGGCTTGATTCCCCACTCCTCTACATGCAGCTGCTGGGTGACCTTGGGTAAGCCACAGTTCTCTCAGAGCTGTTCTCTCAGGAGCAGTTCTCTCAGAGCTCTCTCAGCCCCACCTGCCTCACATGATGTTTGTTGTGGGAAGGGGAAGAGAAAGGAGATTGTAAGCTGCTCTGAGACTCTGTGTGAAGGGTGGGATATAAAGCCAATCTCTTCTTCTCTACTTAAGGGAGAACAGGTGGAAGGCCAGAATTGTGGGCTTGTAATCTCTGAACAGGACATGGAGGTTGCAGGAAAGATGAAGCTGTTAGAGTGTGCATGTTCAGCCAACAGTTTCAAGGTTCATTATCCTATTTATTTTTAATACAGAAGTGGTGTTGTGTGTAGTGGCTCTAGTTTTATACTAGGGCTGTTCAAATCATCCAGGAATGAAACTCATTGAGTGACCTTGTCCAGCAAGGCTGCCAGGTCTTCTGCTCTGACAGCTCTAGTCCCCTGCTGCTACTTGGTAGGGTGGTGGTGGGGAGGAATGTTGTGCTCCCACTTCATGATGTCTTGACAGCACAGACGCAGAAGTGACATTGTCGAGGCAAGGCAACACTCTGATTCCTCCAAAACTCTGTAGTAAAAGTATCGATTTGGTGGGATCCTAGAGTGTTGCCCAGGGCAATAACACTTCCAGGACCACACTGGCCCTGATGTCACAGGTTCACAGTGACATCAGTTAACATGTCCCTGCCCTCCAAACGTTCCCACCAGGCGCCGCTGCTGGGCTAGCAATCTTGTTGCCCAGTCAATCTCAGCCTTACACCTACATCACAGGGTTGCTGTGAGGATAGAAGGAGGGAAGGGAAACCCGCACACACTTCCTGAGCTTCTTGGAGGAAAAACAGAATGACAACATGATACTTATTTAGTTTAGCATATTGGTCAATTGAATTGCCACCCCCTACTTTGAAACCGCTTAACTAATGTTTTGAGTAAGTTTTCTGCAGTCGTGCAAGCCAGGAATGAGACTTTCAGATGTGGAAAAAAATGGTGCAAATAAATAAAACTGTATTTTAGGGAAGCAAACCAACTAATTTGAGTCTCTCTCAGCTTAAACAGCTGTGGCTTTAACAATAAAAGCAAAACAAAGACTGCATTTTACAAGTCTCCAAGGACCGAGCACCAAAGGCAGCAAGAGCCGCTTAACAAAGACACTTTGGGTTCTGGCCACTGAGATGCATTTTTTCTTTCTCCTGCTTGCCCTGAGAAGCTGGGGTGCAGTAATGCTGCTCCACCTTCCCTGAAACCATTTTGGGAATGGAAGAGCTACAGCTTCCATGGCTGGCTGTCCTCCAGGAAGTAATGGCTGGCCCCAGCCGTGTGTCTACACAGCGCACACAAACGCCTTCCAAGATAAAGAGAGCCGTGTGGTGCATTCGCTACTCACACTGATTAAACTTTGGCGAGATGGAGGAAGCCTCCCAAGAATGAGATTGGGATGGAAGCGGGGGTGGGGTGGGTGGGGGATGGACCAGCATCCGTGAGGTCAGAGCAGAATGAAAGGGAATAGGAAGAAAATGAGAAAGCACCATAGAAGATTATAGGGCCTGGTCCTCTCACTGTGGCGATAAACCAGCCTCTGGGCTATTTTACTCCTGACTGCAGGATGTGGCTCTTGCTCTTCCATGCCCTCCCACCTCCAAATTACAAGAGAATTTTTTTTTTTTTTGGTCTGGGAGCTGAGCAGGATTTGGAAGAAAAAATGGCAGAGAGTTGAGCTACTGAGAACCACAAGTTGACCCCAAGGCAAAAATCACCTCTGGGCCTCCATGCCAGCCAGGCCCAAACCATAGTTCTTATGAAAACAAGTCACACAGCTTGTCTAGATCCTCAGGCTTCAAGGTGACCAAGGGATTTCAAATTTTATCCCCGTCATCCCCAGCTCAGCCTTTCACTTGGTAACCATGACTTTTCCTTACTTATATTTAGGCATACACCTAAATGCAGTTGCCGTGCTCTGGCTGGCCCAGGCTGGTCAGATCTCACTAGATCTCAGAAGCTAAGCAAGGCTGGCCCTGGTTAGTGCTGGGAAGGGAGACCACCAAAGAAGTCAAGGGTTGCTAGGCAGAGGCAGGCAACGGCCATCCACCTCTAAAGGTCTCTTGTCTTAAAAACCCTAGAGAGGTTGCCAGAAGTTAGCTATGATTTGACAGCACTTTACATGCACTGTGTAGAGTTGCCAAATTCCTGGAGATTTGAGGGCAATACTGGGGGAGGGAGAGTTTGAGGAGGGGAGGGAGCTCATCAGCGAGGTAGTTCTATAGAGTCTGCCCTCCGAAGTTGTCATTTCCTCCACGGGAAGTGACCTCTGTAGTCTGGAGATCAGCTGTGATTCTGGGAGAACTCCAAGCCCCTCCTGGAGGTTGGTAACGTTACGCAACCCAAGAATTGTCCACAATGCAAGAGTAGCAGTATTGCACCCTGGCTCTTTGTATACCCTTTCTTCATTGTCTCACTCCTGTTTTTGCATCACCACAGTCAACAAAATACATGTACCTTGTTTAGGGTTGCCAGGCTTTCTTTTGCTCTCTGGCAGGGGGTGGGAGGGAGCTCTCCGGGAGTGCAGGGGGCAGGATGATGTCACCTTGCGTGATGCCCCAGGTGTGATGATGTCACGCAGCAGTGACATCATCACGCCAGAGACGTCGTGCAGTGACGCTCTGGTATTTTGGGCAAAACTCTATGATTTTGGGGCAAAACTCAAACTGGAGGATTCCCCACTCCCATCTGGGGCTGGCAACCCTAACCTTGTTTCTTCCCTCTGCTACATTTGGCTGCTTTCAGCCTATTTGTTTCAGTTCTCTGTTTATCACCTTGTTGCCAGACTCTGCTGCCTTAGGTTGCCTGTTCTCTGTGCTTTGGACCTTTCTAGATGAAGTCCTTTCCCACAGAGATCATGCTTCTCTTTTTCCCAGAAGGCTTCATTAGAGAGTAGTATCCCTGTCCCATAGAATGGAAATGGTCAGAACTAGCTTTTTGATCATATAGCCTTTTTGTTCTGCAATTGTGGAGTTAAGCTCAAGAGAGAAGGAACGCATAAGCCTCCACCACTGAGGAGGCAAGGGGAACCACAATTTAAAAATAAGTTTAGTTCATTCACATTGAGCTGCAGAGCAGAACTTGCGTTGGCATACAATTTCTTATTTTTTATGTACTGGTTGGGATGCACCTCTCCTGGGACTCCACCACTTCAGACTGTATTTTGGGGAAACCATATGGTTCAGTGTTCCCAATGTTCTAACCTCCATGCACACAGAAAAGTAGCTTGTCGGGGAGACATCCTGAGCTAGTTTTCTGACTGTGAGGAGCGTTTATAATTTGGGGAGAGTTCAAACATGCTCCCTCTACCATGTATCCTCAAGCATTTTTTATTATTTATTAAAACATTTATATCCTACCTTTCCCCATGGTTCAAGGTTTCTACCCTCTGTTTCAAAGTGCACAATCTCAGCTTGTTTTTTTGAAAGGTGTAGACAGGGGCTCATAGAACTTTTGGCTGACTGTCACTGAGCTCTTGCCAAAATCTCTGGCAGCTGACAATATCTATCTTCCATCTCCATGCTTAGCACCTAGAGTTGCCAACCTCCAGATGGGCCTGAAAATCTCCCAGAATTACAACTGACTTTGTAGATCCCCCAGAGAAAATGGCTGCTTTGGAGGATGGACTCTGGTGCCATTATACCCTGCTGAGGTCCGTGACCTTGAGAAACTCTACCCTCCCCAGGCCAGGAACTTCCCAACCCAATGATGGCAACTCTATTCTCACCCTTCTGCGCTCTCTCTCTCTCTGGATATATGGGATGCAAACGAGAAGTGCAGAAGTTCTAAATCTAGATGAATGCATAGGGGAGGGGCAAGACTGAGCCAAAAAGTTCTGTACCTGACTTCCACTCATTCATTATATACTTTGCTTACAGAGCTTGTGTGTATATATCTCTGAACACAAGACTTGGGACCCTCCATTTTCCAGTGTTTCAGATTACACATATAGAAACATGCATGCACTGGTTGTGTACACTGGGTACAATGAAAGCATAGCTGTCATGGGTGGTGCCTACACCACAGTCCAGTCACCCATCTCTTGTACCTAGATTGAGAACATCTGCACAGGGCTGCTGTCTCAGTATTCTCAGGTTTGAAGTGAAAATAAAATGTTTCTAAATAGTTACAGGGCACTTTATTTTTCAGTCTGAGAGGTGTGGTAAGAATGTCTAGGCACCCATAGTGACTCTTGGAAGCCCGGCCAACAGTGTTACTGACTGTTGAATATGTGCCTCCACAGCCATACTGTAAGCAATATCAGGCTTATGTACCACACAATGACTTAGTCTTTATTTGCACACATTTATATACCTCAGATCTCATCAGATCTCATCAGATCTCAAAAGCTAAGCAGGGTCAGCCCTGGGCTCTTTCCTCACTCTCCTTTTAATTCATGTTTGCTGCGGTGTCCTCCAAGCAATTCTGCACACAATCGAATCCAGCCTTCTTTTTATCCCTTCCCCCCCCCCATTCTGCATTATGTTACCTCCCTTCAGTTGTCCACCCAGTTTCAGCCCCCTGTTGCCCCAGGTTTTTTGGATACTGTTTTGCCACAGACTTATATCGCCTCGACTTGAACACTAAGAAAATCTGGAGTGGCAGGCAAATGCAGAAAGAACCCTGATTAGTTGGGGGATAGACCACCAAGGAAGTTTAGGATCACTATGCAGAGGCAAGTAATGGCAAACCACTCTGAATATCTCTTGCCTTGAAAACCCTGTGGGGTTGCCATAAGTCAGCTGTGACTTGACAGCACTTCCCACCTCCAGTGTAGAATCAAAAGGCACACCCACTCCCCCTCAACTCAGAGACCAGTTTGTGCTTGTTCTGGGCTGCCCAGAAGGGAAACCCCCAAGCTTGGAGTGTGGTGGTGGGCACTCATGTGCTGTTTACCAAAAGTGATAGCAACTTTGGGTTCAAGAGCAATGCAAAAAAAAAAAAAAAAAGCAGGCTGATTAATGTATGAAGGGGAGCCATGGCTTTTCTTGCATTTCAAGGACATGTTTAATGATGGCAATAAAAAACAAAATGTTGACACATGCTAATGGCATCTTGTTTAAAAAGCACTTTTTGTGCTATAGGCCAAAAAGGAAAAAAAGGAGGAAAAGAATTTTGTCTCTGAATTTAGGGATCTCAGCCCACATGAAAAATCTCACAGACTGTGATTTTGCTAAGATTTCTGCTGGGTTTTTTCTCTCTCTTCACTCTACCTTTCTCTTTCTGCTTTCAAGGTCACCCTGATGTAGAGCAACCTTGTAATCCCAGTGTTAGGACTTGGAGTCCCAACTCAGCAGTTATCAAGGAAACTGTCCCCCCAGCCTGTCCTGAACCCCAAGGCTGCTATTTGGAGTTAGAGTTTCAATACCCGGTGATCCCAGAGTCTCTGACCATCTGGGTGACTTACGTCTCAGAGGAGTGGGATTCCAGTGAAGCAGTGAATGACATCAAGCTCTTGCTGGTTAGCGGGCAGAATATCTCCCTTGGGCCTCAGAACTTCTTCTGTGACGTCCCCATGACCATCCGACTGGATCCCAAGAAGGTGAACGAGGAAGTCTACGGCATCCAGATTTATACCTTAGATGAGCAGCTGGAGATTGATGCTGCCATGATTAACTCTATCCCACAGAGTGGGCTGTGCACTGACTGCCAGCCCATTGGGTACAAAATTGTCCGGGACCCTCCCTTTCAAAAAGGCTCTTCATTCATCATTTCGGACCTCAGCCGGAAATTCATCGACACGTGAGTATCCAAAGCTGGAGCAATGGGACGGATTCTGATGTTATGCATTGTAAATGACTGATTTTTTTAAAAAAAACACTTTAGGGAAAAAATAAACTTTTCTTGCTGTTTGTTAGTGCAGGCTATCTGCTGGTTTTGTGGCCTGCATCAAGAATGCAACGTTGTGGAAAAGCACTATGTCTGGGATGATCGAAATGACTTAACTGTGTGATATATCATTCTTGGTTTCTAAAGAAAGCCTGAGATGGAAATTCCTGAGTGAAATGTGATACTCCAGCTTTGGGGTGGGGAGGAGCAGATTTGGTTTGAGAATGCAGGTTAAGGGGGTTTACAGTCTCCTCACACCACTTTCCCTGACCTGAAGCAGCCCCTTGGAGCCACTATTTGGCTCACTGGGGAAACATATGTGCCATTTCGGGTCATGGTAACAGCATAGGGGTTTTAGGGTTGCCAACTTCCAAGTGGTGGCTGGAGATCTCCCACTATTGCAACTGATCTCTTGGCAACAGAGATCAGTTTACCTGGAGAAAATGACTGCTTTGTAAGGTGGACTCTATTGCATTATGCCCCACTGAAGTCTCTCCCCTCCCCAAACCCTGCCACTTTCAGACTCCACTCCCCAAATCTCCAGGTATTTCCCAACCTGGATCTGGCAATGCTAGGCGGATTGTATAACCCCCCCCCCCAGTCCAAATCAGACCCCTGTGCCCCTGGGAATAAAACTTCAGCTGGGAACTCCCAGCACTTGTAAGCTTCACAAGACCCAAGATGGACCTGGGGACAGACCTGGGAACAACACATTGTACAGTCAGGCATGCAGAAAGGCCCAGGTTCAATCCCCAACATCTCCAGTGAAAGGGTTTAGACAGTATGTGAAGGGCCTCTTGTTGAGATGGAGAGTCACTGGAAGTCAGAGTAGACTCAGTGACCTTGATTAGGCCAATGGTCAGTATAGGAAGGTGTCATATCTTTATGTGTTTCTGGGGACCTGTGCTTAATTTGAGTCAATGCTAAGATGCATGATTAGAAAATACAAAACACAAAAAAGTACCTCTGAGCTTGTTTAGAATATCCTTTCTTCATCACTGAATGCTTCAGTCAGCCTTTGCACTTCTAAGATTATGGTGTTAAGTGTTTATAAGGCAGAGAGAAGGCTTGCCAAGCGGTGTCAAGGTTTCTTAGGGGTCAGATTTCGAAGACTATGAAACTGGCAGACTGTTGGATGGGGCCAGAGATGAGGTGCAGTTTCAGGCAGATAGAAGTGGCAGCCAGTGAACAGAATGGTCAGAAGTGGTTAACTGAGTCCAAGTCAGGCAGGAAGTCCAGGTCCAAAAGCAACAGTTGAAGATGAAAGGAGAATAATCCAGGGCCGGCAAAAGGTCAGACCGACCTAACTAAGAAGAGAATTCTTCCAAAGAGATAAATTGCTCAGACTAAAGGCTCTAGTCTCAGAACTTGGCTTTATAGAGTTTGGTGGAGCTGGATTGGTGCTTGGAAGAAGGGTCAGCTGACTGAGTGCTCAGTCAGGCCACTAGACCAGTCTTGTTTATTTATTTGCATTATTTATTGCCCACCTTTCTCACTTGGACTCAAGGTGGATTACACAGAGTAGGTCAATACAATCAACAGGATGGGACACTCGATGAATGATGCAATAGGAATTATGGTTGTAGAACCAATCAGAAATCTAAAAACAGAACTAAACCAAAGCATAACTATTAATATGACACATTAAATGATACAAAAATTATACAGTAGGATTCTCGTTTCAGCAAGCTATACACAGTAGCATAAACCACAGTCCCTCGTAATTTATCTAAATAACTTTGTGGAACATTTAGTACAGTGCAACTCTATTGCCTGCATAGAAAAGCCCTCTTGCAGTCTAGATAGTGCCTTTTGAGAAACAGCCTCTGACACTTCGTTGGCTGAAACATGGCACTAGTGGCTGAGGCTGCAAGATACCAGAGTCTGGCTCTTGTGAGATTTAGTTCAAGGCACACACTGCATCCCTGCCCCAACGCCTGACCTACAGGTTTGAGTCATGGGCTTTAAGCACTACTTATACCTCTGGGTTGGGATTTTTCCCACCATTATTCAATAGGAATTAACAGAAAATCCCTGGTGGTAAAAGACAATGCTCTGCAGTCAGTGCTACAGCTGTTTCCAGTGTGGGTCGCAGTTATGAGCCAGCAGCAAAGGGTTGGTAGAAAGCACCCTCCGAGAGGCCCTTCTGATGGCAGCCAAGACAGCCTCCTGCTGACTCGCAGTTGGCTCTGTGCACAGAGGCTTGAGATAACATGAACCCTGCTGGGTGAAGAGTCTGATTTTCTGTCTCCATCCTCAAATGCCGTTTGTTGCTAACATTCATAGCCACAGCTGCCCTGCTATGACATTCCTTCTCGCTCATCCATCTCCAGAATCTGTCTGTCTGTCGTCTTGTTTTCGGAAGCCCAGCCAGCCAGAGGGACATTTGGGTTTCAAACATTCAAATGTGGCTGCCAGACCCACCCGTAAAAAGGAAATTAAAAACATACAATTCTACCCCAAATGAGATGCAGATCTTCACCCCGGTTTTCTGCTTGTGGTGGTGAACGGATTGTCTCAGCTCCTGTACTGGCCCTGAGATTAGTGCCAAGAACACCCAAATGTTGGCATGGAAGGGGGAAGAGGGAAGATTTCATAAAGTCTTTTGAAGAAGTCCACTAATTAGCCCAGTGTCCATCTAGCCCAGGATTCCAGCAGCCAAATTCTCCTCTAAAGCTTATAAATCCTGCATGAATGTGAATTCTCTACTTAGTATATCTCCACCTCAGAGGTACACTGCTCTGAACTTCGATACTCCATGTAGGTATCACAGATAACAGAGATGATAGAAAGATTCCTGGAGGAAAAACCTTAACTCTTTAAAAGAAAAATCCAAGCTATCTGAGATACAGAATGCACAGCAATTAACTGCCCTGTGACAAATAATCCATGTTCCATTAAAAAATACCTAGAATTAGTTTCTCTTCATTTAATTTATACTTTTTTCTGTGTAGGTAGAGCCCTCCCCCCCCAATGTGCAGGAAATCTGGCTTCATTTGGTGATTGACCTTGTCTTCTCACCCAGTGAGCCTTTGACCATCAAGTCAGGATTGCTGATTGGAGTGACAAGCTGGAGGCTATTGAATAACCATGGGGGAATATAAATAATTAGGGAAAAAATTTCCTCGCACCCAAATCTCCCCCTCAAAGGTACTATAAACTTTCAGGGGATTGAGTCAGCCTATTTCTCTTTCTCATGCTCTTCTCTCCAATTGACAGACTTTCGACTGCTCTCCTTACCCCCGTCCCCATGTGCTGCCCATACCACCCTCTAACACCTTTCTTGATGACCACTAGGTGTTTTAAGGAAGGGGGCAGGGGGGGCTTTTGCCCACAAAGGCTTCTGGTTGCTGTTGGAGGTTTGATTGGCTGTGTACATTTTTTAGAATGTTGCTTTGACAAAGCAGCTGCCACCACAGCCTAAGGATCCTCATTATTACATGGCTGGTTTGGTTCTACCTCCTATAGCAGCCGTTTTGTGGCTATATCCATCACACTGTGTTAAAATATTACAGGTGCCCACAGACTCAAAAAGGTTGGGGACCCCTGTCTTGAAGTGTACTCAAATCCTCATTGTTGTTGTTTTTAGGGGGTCTTTGTAAGTTAAATGAAGTGACAGTTTTTGCACATGCCTGGGGAGTCTACCAACCAGTCAGTTCTCTATGGGTAGCCCTGTTTCACAAAATAATGTTTTCTTGTTGGAGTGATATCATTTGGTCAGGTGAAATTACCACAAGTCCACGTCTTCAGAAATGCAGTGAATACATTATGCTGTGCATCACCTTGTGAGGAATGTTTCTCGCTGTGATGTTTCACAGAGATGTTATTTTGGGTTGTAAATTCAGTGTATGAGAAACACCAGAAATCTCCCAGGAATAGCAAATGCCATTTGTTTAGCTTGATTGAGTGGAGAAACATATCTGGCAGATATTTGTTACTCAACAGATTTAAAAATAACTTCCTTTCAAAAATGTAGACTGAGTAGCCAAAGGGGGGGGGGGGGCATTGTAAAGACTAAAAATATTGAGACGTTTTGGAGGTATTTTTCACAGCATTATCAACAATCCAGTTTTGTTTCTCTACGTTTAGCTATCAGTCTGATTTGTTTTTGGATATTTTACAGTACAATCCTGTGTGTTACAGGGTGAATACTGAGGTCACTCTGCACTCCACAAGCTAGGTCAGATCAGTGGAGGTCAGGCTGAGACAGTGGGTGACTGGCCTAAGGTCGCTCAGTGAGCTTCATGGCCATCATGTGGGGCCCCTAAAAGTAATGGAGGAGGGGTTGCATGGAAAAGGATTGTACTGTCACATGGGTTCTCCAAACAAAGCCACTCCACCTCCTGTGCAAAACAGGGGTGCCTGTCTTTTCCTTTCCAGAGCTAATTACTAGGGTTGCTAACCTCAATGTGGGGCCTAGAGATCTCCCAGTATTACAATGGATCTCCAAGCTATCAAGATCAGTTCCCCTGGAGATAATGGCTACTTTGGAGGATATACGGTATGACTGAGATCCCTCCCCTCTAAACCCCCCTCTCCACAGGCTCCACCACCAAAATCTACCGGTATTTCCCAACCTAGAGCTGGCAACCATAATTTACAGTGTGTGTGTGGGGGGTCAACTAGTGAAACTGTACTGGGTAGGGTTGCCAACTCCAGGTTGGGAATTTGCTGAAGATCTGAGGGTAGAGCCTGGGGAGAGCCGGGGGGGGGGACCTCAGTGGGCTATAATGCCAAAAAGTTCACCCTCCAAAGCAGCCATTTTCTTTAAGGGAACAGATCTATGTAGTCTGGAGATCAGTTGTAATTCCAAGAGATCTCAAGGCCCCACCTGTGGATTGGAAGGGATAAACCCCTGCCCTTACCATAGGGTGTCCCTTGTTTGAACCATGGCCTAGCCAGCTACTACTAGATTTCTAAAAATGTTGCAAAGTACAATCGCGAGTCTCCCCATATTGCATCTGTTTTGGCTCTGAGTTCACTGAAGTTTACTTCCACTGAAGCTTGTTATAAGATTCCAGCTTTAATCTTTCCTTCTCCATCAGTCTCTTGCTTAATTTGGCCATCCCTGTGTAGACCCCAGCATAAAGTGTGCTTTGTAAATCACTGTCTCTGTCTAGAGCAGAGTGCAATAAGTTGGTCTGTTGTTTTGCTGTGGCTTATTTAATGAGGCCATTCAAACATTTGGTGGCAATAGAGGAAATTGGCTCGCTATGAGATTTTTAGTGGGGCAGGGAGAAGGAGAAGGCCGGTGAAAATAGATTCCATCTGACTCTTAAAACCATTGCGGAACCACAATTGACCTCCTGGTTAGCACTCATAATCTGAAGTAGATTAAGTCAAGACACAGAGTGCCTCTCAAGGGAAGCATGATGGAACGATCCTTTGGAAGAGACACCTTATTTGACTCTCTTGGTGTCTCTGCCTGATGACAGCCATGTTCCACATGTGAAAATGCTCCCCCCCCCCGCTCCTCTGGGAAGTCATTTCCACTGGAGGGGCCACCTTAGCCCATGTGCTTAATGGATTCATCCTCTCTCATGAGGAGGAATAGTCCTGGGATAACACAGAGAGTGCAAAAGAGACACAAGCTTCTTATTCTTCAGTCACACACCTGAGTCAAGTACCATGATCCCTGTCTTCCACCACTAATGCAAGTCAGGGGCGGGGGGGAGGTGAGCTGCCAAAACTGTACATGCACAGCACCTTGCACAAAACTGAGATATAACAAATGGAGCCATGGAGGATATCTCATGAACCTATTCTAAAAAGCCAGGAAATTAGGAACTCTAAATCTGGGGGGGGGGGATGAGTGAATACAATTTGGGAAACATCCTACCATTTCTTAGCTTAAGTGGGGATACTATTAGATATATAATCTCTGTTATTTTTTTATCTGGAAATATCTGTTTCAGTTTTGCTTCTCCCTTGTGGGAATCTAACCCAGTAGTATCTGCTTTCAGGTCATTTTCTGTTTTCTTGCACCAGTTTTTGCCTGTTATATTTATGTCATTTTTGAGGTGCATTTAAATGACATCATCGTAATGTATTTATTTATTTGTTGGGATTTTTACCCCGCCCTCTCCGCAAAGTGGGCTCAGGGCGGCTTACAAGGGGCAAAGCTCATAAAAAACAGGATAAAAGCAATAAAAACATTAGTAACAATTAGTCACAACAACAATAATATTCCATTGAAATGGTCCCTGAAAAAATACAATGATGGTAACAGTTCTCTGGGGATGATGTTGTCCTATAGCTGATCCCAAGCAAATAAGTCCGATAATATCAATCGCGCAAAATTGTGGCAGATCTTCCCGGGCCATCCTTAACCCCGATGTTGTCCACATCATTGGTGGTGGTGGTAGTGGCGGCCCCTATGTGAAAGCCTGGCGGAAGAGCTCCGTCTTGCAGGCCCTGCGGAACTGCATAAGATCCCGCAGGGCCCTGATCTCCTCCGGGAGCTCGTTCCACCAGGTAGGGGCCGCCACCAAAAAGGACCTGGCCCTAGTCACGGTGAGCCTTGCCTCCTGGGGGCCTGGAACCACCAGGTGATGTTGCGCCCCGGACCGAAGTGCTCTTGGGGATATATGTGGGGAAAGGCGGTTCCTCAGGTAAGTCGGACCCTGGCCATATAGGGATTTAAAGGTAAGTACCAGCACTTTGAAATGGATTCGGTATGCTATTGGCAGCCAGTGCAGCGCTTACAGCCCAGGCTGGATGTGCTCCCATTTGGGGAGACCCATCATCAGCCTGGCCGCTGCATTCTGCACTAGCTGCAGCTTCCGGATCTGCACCAAAGGCAGCCCCATGTAGAGAGCGTTACAGTAGTCTAACCTCGAGGTGACTGTCGCGTGGATCACTGTAGCCAGGTCATTGCGGCTGAGGAAGGGAACCAACTGCAGAATCAGCCTAAGATGATAAAATGCTGATCTGGCAGTGGCTGCCACCTGGGCCTCCATAGTTAATGAGGGATCCAGGAGTACTCCCAAACTTCTAACCTCCGATGCTGGCACTAACGGCGCCCCATCGAAGGTTGGGAGAAGGAGCCCCAACCCCAGTCCGTCCGACTCAGGCACAGGACCTCTGTCTTCATTGGGTTTAGTTTCAGCCGGCTCACTCTGAGCCACCTAGCCACGGCCTGTAGTGCCCGGTTCAGATCTTCTGGGTCGGAGCCCGACCAGCCACCCAACATCAGATAGAGCTGGGTGTCATCAGCATATTGATGGCAACCCAGCCCAAACCTCCTGGCAATCTGAGTGAGGGGGCTCATATAGATGTTAAACAACATCGGGGAAAGCACTGCCCCCTGAAGCACACCACATTCAAGTGTGTGCCTCCGGGACTGCTGTTCACCACCCTCTGTCCCCAACCTTGGAGAAAAGAGGCAAGCCATTGAAGAGCAAGTTGGCGAGGTGGTGGGTCAGCAACTGGTGGTCGACCATGTCAAATGCGGCTGACAGATCTAACAACAACAGTGCCGCCACACTGCCTTGATTCAGATGCCTCCAAAGGTCGTCAGTAAGGGCAACCAGCACTGTCTCCGTCCCGTGACCTGGGCGAAAGCCAGACTGGAATGGATCGAGGACAGAAGCGTTGTAATTGCAGGCCATCAAGTTGCAACCCACTCATAGCGACTCCAGGACCTTTGGGTTTTTCAGACAAGAGATGAGCAGAGGTGGTTTGCCATTGCCTTTGGTTTGCCATTGCCTTTGATGTCGTGGTTAAGTGCGTGGACTCTAATCTGGGAGAACCGGGTTTGATTCCCCACTCCTCCACTTGCACCTGGCTGGATGACCTTGGGCAAGCCGTAGTTCTGATAAGAGCTGTTCTTGAAAAAGAGCAGTTTCTGTCAAGAGCTCTCTCAGCCCCACCTACCTCACAGGGGGTCTGTTGTGGGGAGGGGAAGGGAAAGGAGTTTGTAAGCTGCTCTGAGACTACTTTGGGTAGTGAAGGGTGGGGTATAAATCCAATCTCTTCTTCTCCTCTTCTTCTTCCTCTGCACAGTAACCCTTAATATCTCTTGATGGTCTCCTATCCAAGTATTAACCGTGACTGACACTGCTTATCTTCCAAGCTCTAGCAAGATCAGGCTACTCAGGGTTATTCAGGCTGCTTTAAATGACATGACATTGTTCAAAACATACAAATGAATTGGGAGTGCCATCAATGCGAATGGGCTCACACCAATGATATACAGAAGACATATGATGACATTTTTAAAAAGTGACAGTTCAGAGTGGTCCATGAATACCACAATGTGCCATCAACTTTACTTTGCTGTTGCAGGATCCAAACCATCTTTCCTCCAGAGCAAGCAGGTCTTTGCAGCAGACACATCTTTTGGTGCTCTTGGCTTTTCACGCTACTTTATGTTGACGAGAGAGAGGCAGGAGACTTGTCGTGTTGCATTTGCACCTGTGTGAGCACTCTCTCTCTGGCCTTGTCCAAACAGCAGAAAGATCTGACAGCAGCTGAAATAACAGGGCAGTGCAAAGACGCCTGAGTTTTGACGTCTTTCTTTTATTTACAAAATCCCACCCCTCGTTCCAGCCTCCCCTTTTTAACTTTGGATTCAGACAAAAATTGTCTTCATTATCTTCAACTATGCTTCTCATAACATTTTGTTTAAAAGGAGGGGGCAGGAAGTGGTAGGAAAGAAACAGAAACTTCCACGATGAATAGGCATGGGAGGGGTGGGAAAATGAGGAAGTTCCTGATCTGGATGTCCTAGAATGACCCTCCCTGCAGGGCCTAAAAAAGAAGCGTTTCGGTACAGCTTCAAAGGGCATATGGGATCATGAAGGATTCATGCTGTAAATGCACATGGTCTAAGTTCCTTTTCCAACAAAGAGCTAGTTATGCCAACTTGTGTCTGCGTTGTATCCCTTCTAACTGCAGGTGGGGGCTTGCATCATTGATCATTATGTGATCTACAAAGTTAAACTGAAACATGCTAAGAGCACCCTGCCAGCTAGCAACTGGAGGGGAAATTTGAAAAGCTGGCTAGCTATCCTTGATGTGAGAATTGGGAGGCATTTCAAGTGTGACCCTATATTAATTTCTGAAACATCAAGCAGTGTGATCTTATGTAGTTATGAGGTCTTTCAAGAGCCCCAATACCCAGGGCCTTTGCCTTTTGTCAGCCACCCCAACCCCAACAGACAGAGAGGAAATTTTAAAATGTGGTTTGAGGTTTTAGCTGGTTTATCACCCTGGCTAGCTGATTAAAGCTTATGGGACCCAGCAACAGTAGAGTTAAAATACCAGCAAAGAAACTCAGTATTCATTTCAGGAGCAACTGGAAACACCCTAAGAAAGAAACTCCACCCTTTTGATGCCCTGCTCTCATTTCACATTGGGGCCAATGCCTTGAGTCAGAGCTATGCAGCAAATAAGGGCCTTTTCCAGCATCTCATCAACACAGAAGTTAGGGTGATCGATACCCCTTACTCATTTCACAAAAAGGTAATTAAAAGGCAAGGGGTATAAATGTTAAGAATAGCTGGTTCCTTGCATGTTTAGCTTTCTAAACAGTCTCTTTGCTGCATCTTAAAGAAGCAGGCAAGTGTGGGGCTGGGCCAAGAAGCGTAAAATAGCTGGATTATGGATATTAATCATGTCCTCCATTCTGCAGGAAAGAGTAATGGATAGAGACACGAAAGCCCAAAACAATATTTGGCCTATGTTAGTGTCAAAATGCATCCAGGCAACTTCATGTGAGCTGGGACTCCTCTGTTCTCTACAAAATTGGAGATAGTGCTGAATAAGCAACATCATGCATCGGTCTTTCCCATATGTAGGGGAAAGGGTACAGCTCTTGCCTTGTGGTGATAAATGATGATGATGACGACAATGAGGAAGATGAGGAATGAATAATGTATGTAAATACTGCTGCTGCTGTTGTTTTTTTGTTCTCCTTTAAAAAAACAACAACTGTACCCTGCTTTCTATCGACAGTTCCCCAAGGCAGCTGATGCCTATTAAAAACAAAAATACAAAATCAAAATACCAATAAAACAGTCTCATCAAATGGATCTCAAAAGCAGTAGATGACAAGAGTTCATAGCCCAGCAGGTTCATAATTGAAGACCTGGGAAAAATGGTTTTTACTGTTCACTAAAATGACCAGTGGCATGGCATCTGGGGCAGTGAGGAATACAATAAAATTGCAGCTGTCAATTGCAACAGGGTGTTTTGAACCCCATCTTTTGGGCATACCTTTTGGTTGTGTGTGTAGCAGGTGCATGCCAATGAGGCCCATTAATTGCTCCAGAAAGGTTAAGGTAGCTAGGTCATGTGGAATGATTAGATGATGGAAGTCTATTGAAGAAGTTATGCAAGGAATTCCAGCTGGAATGACACCAGAAAAGGGGCTCAGGAAAAAGACAGATCAATGGTGCATTGAAGGATTTGGAAGGACCAGAAGCAATAAGAAGGGGAGAGAAGCCTGGTGGGAAGCAATGGCGGAGAATGGTTTCAAAGTAAATGTCTTCTGCTTTGTCAGAGGAGTTCCTACAACATGTTGGCATTTGTGTTCATTATGGTTACTTCACAGCAGACAACTGAGTGGAGTTCCAAATTGTGAGAGTGGATGCTCTCTTGACTGTCACATCTATCTTTGATTTCTTCTTCTTGGTTGGGGTGGAGTTGGGTGGGTCTTCACTAGGAGGATGACTGGATTCAAAGTGAGGATGGTATGATCACGCAGCTATTAGAGGCTGGAATTATCAGATTAATCTCTGCTTGATTCTTGCTCCTGTCATTTGTATAAGTAGCTCAAGGTGGCATACCCAGTTCTCCCCTCACTACATTTTATCCTCACAATAACCTACTGAGATAACTTGGAAAGAGAGAGTGACTGGCCCAGGATCACCTAGAAAGCTTCATAACTGGACCATGAGGATTTGAAACAGGGTCTCACCAGCCTTGTCTCGCCACTCTAGTACAACTGCAAGCACTTCTTCACTGTTACTGGGTCAGGCATACAGTATCTCAAAACAAGGCTTTCTGATTCCACTCACAGGGTGATCCAGGACTGGAAGTATTGAGCATCTAATACAGGACTTTCCATTGCCAAGGAAGGTTGCAGGCTGTTGTGATTATACTTGGAGGTGGTCCTTAGCTCAGCAGCTGAGCCCATGCTTTGTATCACGAGGTTGTGGGTGGCTATCCTTGTCATCTCCAATTTAATAAATCTCAGGTAGTAGGTTATGGAAAAGATCTTTCTCTGAGATGCCGTGAGTCACTGTGTGTCAAAGTAGACATTACCGAGCTAGGTGGGCCAATGGTCTACGTGACGGTTTAGTGTACAGCTCTTGCTTTGCATATAAAAGGCTGCAGGGACAGTCATTCTCAGCTGAGCACATGAAGAAGCCTTGTACTGAATCAGACCATTGGTCCATTAAGGTCAATATTGCCTACCCAGACTGGCAGCAGTTCTCCAGAGTTTTAGGTAGAGGTCTTTCACATCACCTACTACCTGATCCTTTTAACTGGAGATCCGGGAATTGAACCTAGGACCTTCTGCATGCCAAGCAGATCCTCTGCCATTGAACCACAGCCCCTCCCTTAAAGGATCGTACATATGGAGAGTGACCAGTTGGATGAGTCAGTGGCCTGATTTCAATTTCACATGCTCATTTGAATTGTTGGATTGCATCAAAATGCACACACAAGGCCCCAGGTTCTATTCCTGACTGCAAAATATATATTTTGGAAAGCCACTGCCAGATGCAATAAACAGCATTGGACCACTGATCTGGTTTTAGTATGGCTCATGCCATCCATTTTGAATGGTTGTACTGAATCCACCCCTGGTGCTTGAGGATGAGTGGAGAGGGTTTTTTATTGGATCCACTGAATAGAGTGGGAAAAGTCCACAGGCTTTATGCTGCACAGAGCTCTTCTTTGGGCAGTTTTGTCTACAGTATTTGATCCAGTTGAATGGACTTCTTTAGCATTTTTGTACTATACCAGGGGCAAATGCTCATGAAACGTCATTCATTTCTTTGCTAAGCAGCACATCAGACTGCAATCAATATCATTTTAAAACCCCAAGTCTCCTGAACAAACAATAACATTAGTAAAGAGCTATTACTTTCAACAAATATAAAAACATTTCAGCTGCTAGACAGAAATCTCTCTATTACACAGGTTACAATGATACATGCTCTCTGTCCTAGTTCTTTTTTTTTTGTCTGGGAGACAGTTTTCATTTTATTACACTCAGTTGCATATCAAATAATTCCTTCTTCTGCAGAAAGAGATGAGGAGGAGATATTTTGGCTACATATAAAACTTTAAACGCCCACCAACTGGAAAACTGTCATTGAAATTGAGCTATCAACATCTCCATTCCATTCCTGATCTGTAGGCTTGGCTAAGCCCTGGTTAGTATTTGGATAGGAGACCACCAAGGGATGCTGTAGGCAATTACAAACCACCTCTGTGCATCTCTTGCCTTGAAAATCTTAAGGGCCACCATACATCAGCTATGCCTTGATGGCAAAAAAAGGCCTGTAAGTGCAATTCTAGTAACACTTCCCTAGGAGTAAGCCCCACTGAATAAAAGGGGGGATACTTCCAAGCAGACCTGCTTAGGATTGCTTCCTTACAATGCAGTCTCGCTCAGAGTTACACCCTTCTAAGCCCATTGACTTCAATCGAGAATAAATCCACGTTTTAAACAGCAAGATTTTATTTCAAAGCATTGGAAAGATACTCAAACACGTTCTTTGTTAGAACTGACTACAAACGGTTAGGGCAAGCATAATAAAGGGATTTGAAACAGGTACCGAACCAATGGGTCACTTTCCCGCTGGCGGGTGAACGAAAACGGTTTCGCGCTCATTCCCTGAGAACCAGGCTATTTCCAGACATAACACAGGTGCAGTTCCCAGGCTCTAAAAGCAACAAGCTGGCAGTGAAGCGAACTCCCCCAATACATCCTCCAGTTGTTTGGCTTAGGCATTACAGCAGAATAAAATACTGGCGAACAGGCAGGGGGGGGGGTGAGCAACTGTACAAAGATACAAGTAACACAGAACACCATGGCAGCTTGCTGACATACTGCCCCCTCAAAAATACACCTTAAAAACCGTCTCCCGGGCAGGGCGGGAGAACTCCCGGTTTGGGCGGGAGACCTCCCGGTTTGTCCGGGAACTTCCTGTGGAACTCACGAATCAGATAAGGGGCCCGAATATCCCCTTCTTCCACCCATTCGCGGTGCTGGGGTCCGAAGTCCACCCATTCGATGAGATACCAGAGCTTACCACGCTTAAGTTTGGAATCAAGCACATTAGCGATTTCAAAATGTTCATCCCCTTCAAGTATAATAGGAGGAGGGGGAGTGACCGAAGGTCTCCATGGAGACGAGCCAGGATCCTTTTTCAACAGGCTCATGTGAAAAACAGAATGCAAGGCACGAAGGTTTTTAGGCAATTCAATATCTACAGCAACATTGTTAATTACCTTACGGACCTTGAAAGGCCCAATAAACTTCCAGCCCAGTTTTTTACTAGGGCGTAGCATCTTGATGTTTTTTGTAGAAACATAAACAAGGTCCCCAGGTTTTAAATCCAATCCCACCACCCGACCCCTATCCGCCTGAGCCTTATAGGCTGCTTTAGCAGCATCAAGAGTTTGACACAACAAAGGCCAGGCATCCTGCAATGATTTACACCAGGAACCAGCATCCCCCCCCTTAGGAGCAACAGTGTCCCCCAAAAAGGGAAGAGGGGGGCTATCATAACCAGAGACAGCCTTGTAAGGGGACATCCCAGTAGAACTATGTAACGTATTGTTATAACAATATTCAGCAAGAGGCAACAAGTCACACCAATCAGTTTGTTGGTAGTTAGTAAAACAACGAAGATATTGCTCAAGTGTTTGATTAACCCTTTCGGTTTGTCCGTCGGTCTCTGGATGGTATGCGCTACTGAGGCCCTG
>NW_015163640.1:342435-342594 GCF_001447785.1 Gekko japonicus | reverse complement strand
CGAACTTCTGGACTCGCACCGTGAAGAAAGCGAGGTCTTCCGGGTTGCCGTCAAACGTTGCATCCAGTAGATCCTTCGGTCGTGGTCTTGGCGCCCTCCGATAGGGGTCCTGTAGCCTCTGATCCCCCGGGAGAGGAGGACCAGGTGCCGCAGGCAGTC
>NW_015163640.1:334545-342402 GCF_001447785.1 Gekko japonicus | reverse complement strand
AATTGGCCATGCGAATGTCCATCATCCCCGGTAGGGCTTCCATCACATCATGCACCGTTCTCATCAGGTCCCTCACCGACTGCTCTAGCTCGTTGAGGCGCTCACCAGTCTCCTCCTCCGGGATTTGTTCCACGGGTCGGTATCCCGGAGGTGGCTTGCTTCCATCACATCATGCACAGTTCTCATCAGGTCCCTCACCGACTGCTCTAGCTCGTTGAGGCGCTCACCAGTCTCCTCCTCCGGGATTTGTTCCACGGGTCGGTATCCCGGAGGTGGCTCATAGTCCCCTTCACTTGGAGGCGCCGATGCTCCCTCTCCAAATGGTTCATACATCCAATCCTCAGTGTCACGGAGGATAGCTCTATACTTCCCGCCATCAGCCGGCTTCTCCGTGTCGGGAAATAGTCCTTTATCGAACAGACTCTCCCGAAGTCCACTGCCACGGCGGGAATAAACCTCCCTGGTGCCCTTGGCATTATACAAGGTCCAATCCTCCTGCATTGGTGTCTGCCGCGGGCCCCATTGCGAAGGGGTCGGAGGCGGCCAAGACAAGTATGCAGGTAGCCGGGGAATCGTTCCCCCCACCGCACCCAACGAAGATGCGGCCGTCGTGGTGATCAACGTTGTGGAGGTCGTTGGGACCGATCCCGCGTCCCCCTCCGTGTTAGGTGTGGTTCCCTCTGTCCCGCTCATGATCTCGCCAGACTCGGGACGACAGGAACGATGAGAGTTCTAACAATATGTTGGGATCCCAAGCATCGAGAATAAATCCACGTTTTAAACAGCAAGATTTTATTTCAAAGCATTGGAAAGATACTCAAACACGTTCTTTGTTAGAACTGACTACAAACGGTTAGGGCAAGCATAATAAAGGGATTTGAAACAGGTACCGAACCAATGGGTCACTTTCCCGCTGGCGGGTGAACGAAAACGGTTTCGCGCTCATTCCCTGAGAACCAGGCTATCTCCAGACATAACACAGGTGCAGTTCCCAGGCTCTAAAAGCAACAAGCTGGCAGTGAAGCGAACTCCCCCAATACATCCTCCAGTTGTTTGGCTTAGGCATTACAGCAGAATAAAATACTGGCGAACAGGCGGGGGGGGGGGGAGCAACTGTACAAAGATACAAGTAACACAGAACACCATGGCAGCTTGCTGACAGTAACTCTGTTTAGGATTGCATTTTAAGTAAGCCTTATTCAACATAGTGGGACTTACTTCTGAGGAGACGTGCATAGGATTGTGCTACATATCTTTTGAAGAAACAGTGGTGTAATGCAAATACATCTAGTTAGCACTGTCACATACCAAGGAACAAATGTGTTCAACTTTCACTATATACCTCATTTTTTAAAAACAAAGGAAACAAAATGTAAGGAGGTATGAAACGATTTCTTAGGTTTTAAGGCATCTAGTATTTGTTTTGCTTATGTGTGTGAAATGTTATGTAAACAGTAAAGGTTTCCCTTGCTTGAAAGCCAGTCGAATCCAACCCTAGGGGAAGGTGCTCATCTCCATTCCCAAGCCCAAGAGCCAGCACTGTCTGAAGACGTTTCCCTGGTCATGTGGCCAGCATGACTAAATGTTGAGGCGCACAGAATGCTGCTAATTTCCCACTGAAGTGGTACCTATTTATCTACTTGCAGTTTCTTGCTTTCGAACTACTAGGCTGGCAGGAGCTGGGGCCAGAAATGGGAGCTCACTCCGTCAGGCGGCACTAGGGTCTTGAACTGCCGAACTACAGAACTTCCGGTCTGCAGCTCAGTATCCTAACCTCTGAGCTGCTGCAGCCCCTTATGTAAACAGTCGGAATGTGCAACTGTTCTCTATTTTTATATTGGTTTATATTCTAACCAAGACTTTTGATGCTTTAGTTTGGTAGATTTGTCTGAATTGTGAACAGTTGTTACACATTAGTTAGTATGTCATTATACACAATGTATAATGTGATTTACCATTGCACAAACAATACTGGAAAAGTGTACATTTTATGTGGAAAATTAGGTGCGAGGAATCAAAATGTGGCACAAAATTAAAGATTTGAGTTCTATGCAAGGGAGAATTGAATTCAAAATGGTCAAAGCAACAGAGATTAAAAACTCAAAATAATCTGTAACAAAATTATGGGAATCAAGATGTATAAATTGTGGATTCAACGTGCAGAATGCCCTTGTATTTATACAGAATCAAACATTGGTCTGTCTTTCTTAGTAATGGTTTTATATTGCTGGCTAATCGCTGTTACAATAAAATTCATTCATTCTTAGTAATGTCTACTCTGACTGGCAGAAATTCTTTTAAATTGAAGATTAAACTGTAAACCTTCTGTCCTGAATCTGCTTTATACCAAGTAGGACTGTTAGGGACTCTGGCATACCTAAGGGACCGCCTTTCCCCACATGTTCCCCAGAGAGCACTGCGTTCAGGGTCCCAAAATAGACTGGCCCTCCCAGGCCCCAAAGACACCAGGCGAGCTATAACCAGGGCCAGGGCCTTCTCAGTGGCGGCTCTGTACTGCTGGAATGAGCTCCCAGAAGCGATCAGGGCCTTGTGAGACCTTTTACAGTTCTGCAGGGCCTGCAAGACAGAGCTGTTCCACCAGGCTTTCAATCAAGGAGCGGCATCAAACATCTGAGAGGAGTGATCCTGTGCCCTGGCATTACCATCCACAGCCTGTGCCCACCACACAAATAAGCTGAATGTTGAGCTGGTTGAGAAGAAGGAGGAGGAGATTGGATTTATACCCCGCCCTTCACTCGGAGTCTCAGAGCGGTTTACAAACTCCTTTCCCTTCCCCTCCCCACAACAGACACCCTGTGAGGTGGGTGGGGCTGAGAGAGCTCTGAGAGAAACTGCTCTTTTCAAGAACACCTCTGCCAGAACTATGGCAGCTGCGAGTGGAGGAGTGGGGAATCAACCTGGTTCTCCCAGATTATAGTCCGCGCACTTAACCACTACACCAAGATGAGTGTACTATCACCTAAACGACACTGTTATTAGGTTACTGTTCTAGCACTTTATTAGTTCATTGTTCTAGCACTTTGTGATAATTAGTAATTTGTTTATGAATGGTTTTAATTGTATTTATATATGGATTTTATGTAAGCCGCCACAAACCTGCTTCGGCAGGGAGGGAGGGGTATTAATTGAACGAATGAATGAATTAGTCCATTTTGCTCACTATTGACTGCTCTGATTTTCAGTGATGCTATGGGACCTCAGGCAGAGAGAGGTCTTTCCCAATGTCTAACACCCTAATTGTAGGTCCTGGGGATTTAACTTGGAAATGTCCATGTTCAAGTATGTACTCTACCAGTATATTTGGCAATCTCCAGATGGGGCCTGGAGATCTCTCAGAATTACATCTGATCTCCAGACTACAGAGGTCAGTTCTCCTGGTGGAAATGGCTGCTTTGCAGAGTGGACTCAATGGCATTATAACCTGCTGAAGTCCTTTCCTCCCCAAACCATGCCCTCCCCAGGATCCACCCCTATAATAGCCAGGAATTTCCCAACCTGGAGTTGGCAACTCTACCAGCAGGGGTCATTTCCTGCAGGAGCGCACAGGAGCGGAGCTCCAGCAGTAAAGAGCCCAGGGAGTAGGCACATGCAACAAGCCCCACCCCCTGCTCCCAGCAGCCCTCAGTCAGAGCAAGAAACAGCCACGTAAGTTGCAGAGCTTCCCCCGACCCCCCCCCCCGGTCCAAAACAGTCAACAGTCCAGTGGCACCTTTAAAACCAAGTTTTGTTCAGGTACAAGCTCTCCCTCCTCTGCGGGGACAGATCTGCAAACCCCCCCCCCCCGCAATAGCTATTAATCAAAAACAGTCCAGTGGAGCCTGAGTGGTGGGTGTTGCCTTCTGACACACTTCCGGTGATGTCAGGGGGTGTGGCATATGCAAATATGTTATGCGAATGAGTTATGCTAATGAGCTCCGCCACCTCTTTTTCTACGAAATGACCCCTGTCTACCAGTGAGCCATTACTCCTCTTCCTTGCAGCCCAACAGCCATGTATTGATGCCTACCAGGCTGCTAATCAAATCCTTGTTTGCTGTTTGCCTGTGGGGAAAGAGATTTACAGTAGAGTCTGTGCCCAACAGTTGCCATGCAGTCCTAAGGTCTAGTTATTTGTGTTTTTATTAAATGTGAAAGGGAGGTTGTTAGGAAGCACTCAACAACGTTCTTTTTTGTCTTTTCTGTACTCCTGTAAAATTGCAGTTGCAACACTGGCACTGATTTTTGGGAAGCACCAGCTTCTCTTTTCCTGCTTTTTGGCTCTGACATTGTTGTCCGGCTAATGTATTTTTTCCTTGTGTTGCAGCGAGATCAGAGCAGGCAGCTTATACACTTACTGGGTTGCTGTTGTTTCTGGAAGGGAAGAGAGTGAAGCATCTCCTCCTCTTGCTTATGTCCATGGAAGTAGCTACTGTGGTGATGGGATAATCCAGAAGTAAGTATGCAGGGTTTTAGCTTGACCTTGAAGCACATCTTGGCATCTTTCTTTCCTTTGGAAATAGTCTGATTTTCTGAATATAGTCTGCAATCTATATGTCATTTTCTTTCTCTTCGGGTTTTCCAGCTCTTCTCTGTTCTTGTCCCATTATTATTTGCCCTAATTCTAGTTTGGGACACAAATGGTTTGACTTTCCATGTATACATATAAACCATGGTTTAGAGCTGCTTGTCTGCTTTTCTTTCCATCTGCTTAATATTTCCATCTTTCAAAATGGCAGTCACCAAAAGCAGAGGATCAACAATAGTGTATGGCTTATCAATTTAAACAAGAGCAATTGTTATCCACCTTCATTTTTAAAATTTCTGTCCAGGGATTCCAGTTCTCTGTGTTATGCTCTTGGTTTTATAGATCTGTTTTGTATCATATACAGCTGTAGTTTTCATCCCAAGGGCCAGGATCCTGAGATGGCTTGCAGGCCCCTATACAGTTGCAGTTGGGGGGGGGGGCTGTGTTTTTAATGACCATGCACAGAGAGAAAAAGGACCCCCTGCCTAGCTTTGCATGCAAGCTGAAAGAATAACAAAATGATGAGGTGAGACCATTCAGCAGTGGAGAGGATTCTTCCTTGGTTCTAACCCCTGGTTTATGTGCCGTTAAAATTGAATGTCTAATCTCCCTTTGGATGTGGTTATACTTACTATCAAATATCTGGACCACAAAAAGTAAAACTTATGGAAACTAGCAGGACAAGCAGTAATGGGCTGGCTAGGTAGACTGGAAGCTAGGACAAGTTTATGAGCAGCCTGAATAGTCCTTACTAGTCAAAGCTTGAAAATTAAGCTGGGTTGTCCATGTTTAGTACTTGGATTAGAGACCCCCAAAAAAGACCAGGGTTACTCACCTCTGCCTTGAAAACCTTATGAGGGGTTTCCATAAGTCAGTTGTGACTTGACAGCACTGAATTATAATTACAAGCTTTTGCACAAGCTGCTACCTGTGAACTTTACTTTAGGGTTAGCCAGGGAGACCTAGCTCCATGTACGAATTTACTCAGAGGCAAAACTGAGTTTCCAAGAAGCAGGCCCCTTAATAGCTGCCCCAGTTCTTGGTAGGATAGTTCTATCAGCAGTTTGCTATCCCTATAAGCAGGGCTCTTTTTGTAGAAAAAGCCCAGCAGGGACTCATTAGCATAATAGGCCACACCCAACAGCAGGAACTCATTAGCATATTGGGCCACACCCCTGACAGCACAGCTCTTTAGCACATTAGGCCGCACCCACATGTTACCAGAAGTGTGGTTATCCAGCCACACCCACCTTTTGCTTGTTACTCTGTTTACCTTGTCTGTTGTCAAAACCCAGGGCCTTTTTTGTAGCAGGAACTCCTTTGCATGTTAGGCCACACACCCCAATGTACACAATCCTAATGAGTGTCTGCTGTTGGGTGTGGCCTATTATGCTAATGAGTTCCTGCTGGGCGTGGCCAACTTGGGAGCCAGCCGGAACTCCATTCCTGTGCGTTCCTGCCCAATAGCTGCCCTGACTGTAAGTCTGACAAATTCAGGTGGGTCGCCATGTTGGTCTGAAGAAGCAGAACAAAGTTTGAGTCCAGTTGCACCTTTAAGGGTTGCCAGGTCTGGGTTGGAAAATACCTGGAGACTGGGTGGATCCAGGAAAGGATGGGGTTTGTGGAGGGGAGGGGCCTCAGCATGGTACAATGCCATAGAGTCCACCCTTCAAAGCAGCCGTTTTCTCCAGGGGAGCTGATCTCTGTCAGCTAGAGATCAGTTGTAAAAGCAGGAGATCTCCAGGCCCCACCTGGAGGCTGGCAACCCTAACCTTAAAACCAATAAAGTTTTATTCAAAGTGTAAGCTTTTGTGTGTGAAAAGTACGCAGACTTTGTTAGATCAAGATCAAGAACAAGACAACTTTAGCCGGCTCGCCGGCCGGCTTATATCCCCATGAACCCACCACCCAAAACACACACACACCCACTTCCCAATAGGTCCAAACTATTGGCTGAGAGTCCCACAGGCTCTCAGCCTGGAGCCTAGCCCTCTGATTGGTGCGGGCTAGGATCCGTATCGTCCATTGTCTGTCGGAGCGAAGCTCGACGCTTGCGCTTGACTGAGTGGTGCCCAAGCTGACCATGCAGTCGGATCCTGATACACTACAGTGTGCAAAGCACACTTCTTCAGACAAATTGGAATAAAATCTCCTCAAGGGATACTTACAGGAAAAAAGAGGTTGGAGGCAGCCGTTAGGAGGGGCTACTCAGAGCCAAGATGCATATGCAGAGCTGAAATTGGATCAGGTGGCCAGTAAGATTAATGGATGGCAGCAAATTAGCATGTTAATGCAAGAGTTAACAAAGAGGTGTGAGAATGAAGCTAGAATCCAGCACTAAGTCTGACAGTATTCAAAGGAGCTTTATCCCTAGTAAGTGTGCTGTCCCATGGTGTTTAATTGGAGAAAGTTAAACTTTCCCCTGGTGTCCCTATGGCTTAAAAGTATTTAACTTTGTGGAATGAGGTGGTGGGGATCCATACCAGCAGCAATGAAGATGGGATTGTGCTTTGCCTCTGGTGCCACCTTTTCAGAAGATGATATGGAGAAAGGGTCTTACAATTTCAGTGACTCATAAGAAAGTGGCATTTAATTAAAGCTCATGGAACCGGTGCTGTCCTATTCCCTCTTCCCTGCTCTCCTCCCCACCCCCAATAATTTCTGGGTGTTAATTGCTGACAAGGAAAAGACAGAAAATGTTTCCAGTGTCTTGGTGCTGCCGTTAAGTGAGAAGGCCAAGGAGGCCTTTCTGCTGGGGTGGGTTATATTCCAGCTGCCACACAGGAGGACAGGTTTCCAGGGCAACCTCAAAGCAAAGTTTGCTCTGCAGCCACAAAGGAGTCTGAGTACCTTGGGGGAGGGAGACAGGTTTGAACTCTGAAACTGACGACTAAATGTCGTGGTCCCTCTATCCACTTTCCCCTCCTCATCTGATCTGCTGGGTAAAAAACTCTGGCTTTTTCTCCCCCTTAATTTTGTAAAGGGATCAGTAATGATAAACTGAGGGTTTTTTTAATTACTTGTTCCATAATTAATGTACACCTTGTAGGGTACCTACCTGCTCCAGAGATTGAAAGTTCTTCCCCCTGAGCTACAAGTATATTTTAATAAATAAGGGGGGTGGACAGGTCTCTTCTTTCAAATTTGCATATTAAAAGATAGATAGATAGATAGATAGATAGATAGATAGATAGATAGATAGATAGATAGATAGATAGATAGATAGATAGATATAGATAGATAGATAGATAGATAGATAGATAGATATAGATAGATAGATAGATATAGATAGATATAGATATAGATAGATATTGATATAGATAGATAGATAGA